>NC_132942.1:33812500-33922500 GCF_034638445.1 Ciconia boyciana | reverse complement strand
CATTTCAAATTTTGTCTCTGCCGGATTCTACCCTTTCTGTCTTTGCTGAAATGATAGTTACCCAAACTCTGCTGACAGTCTGTGCACTACAGGGGTGGCCCAGAATCATCCTTTGTTATTCTCACAAGCTATTTATCATATTTATTAAATCACATAGATTTCTACCATAAGTTGGAAAAACAGTATGTGCTTAATTTGGACCAATTAATTCCACAACAAATACATTTCTGTTGGCCTCTTTTATAAACCAGAACATCAAACAGCTGTCCTCTCATCCCAGCGAAACTAGTATGTAACTTTTTTAGTCTGCTTTTACTAGTGAGTATTGGATGAAACAAGATACCAGACACTTACAGGGATTTATTTCAACCAATAAATCCTGTTAATTTATTAATGATTCAAAGCTTGTAAGAGAAACTTTATTTCGTGAAGTTTTTATTTCTGCATTTTATAAATCTTTAGGCTAGCAGTCAGCAATCTCCAATTCCTTTCTGTGTCTCAGTGTTTTGCTACAGAGCATAAAAATCCTTTTTAACACTGAAATAATACATAATTCTATTCGAAAAAACAAAATATGCAAAACAACATTGTTGTGTTCAGGGGGCGGTTTCAAACCTCTGACATGGGTTCTAGAAACAAAGGTAAGCTTGCACTTACTGCCGTGTCTGTTCAGTCTACATAAACACATATCACAGGTATCTCTCTCTATTATTTACATTCTGGCTGGTTTTGTCCGAGGCTAAGGAAGTTAGGTGACACTGCATGTATGCGTACTGTCTTGAACAAAAGACTAGAAGAAATACACATGTAGGCCTGAGAAGTATTTGGAAATGAGAAAAGGTTAGATGAGCATTGAGCAGTTCATCTAAATTGGACATCTCTGTGGTGTGCCTGGTGATATAAGGCCTCCACTCTTTGGTCTATTACAGAAGCTTTGCACTGAGCTCTCATAAAGCTGGTGGATTCAGCCTCTAAATGGTTCTGTTATATCACTCTAATTCTTGTCTCGTGGTTAGAGGAGATGACGCATGTCTGGGAGTGGCCTGCACCAACATCATTTGGGAATTGTTGGCAACTAGTGTAATTTGGAACTGATGTTGCTTTAAATTGTACCTGGCCACAAACTAATGCAGATGTACTTCCAAAACACACGGGTGGAGTTGTGGCTGTGAATGTGCTGTACTGACGCTTTATGTACTTCCTTGTAATTTTGAAAAGAATAAGAAATGTTGTGCAAGTCTTTGCTTCTGTGAACTTACAGTAAAAGATAAAGGTTTAGACAACTACTGCAGTACCTGTAAGAAGAAGTGTGAGTAGCCTTTCCAATGTTTGGTCTGAATTGCTTTGGTTTTCACCATTTTTACAATCCCTGAGGGCAAAGGCTATTTGAAACCAGCATTGGTGTTAGCATGGATGGTCTCCAAGAGGTGGGGGAGGCGGAAATAAGGTTCACAACATCTCTCTCTGCTCCATGTTGGCTGACAGAACCAGGCCAGCAAAAGTGGTATTGCCCATCACATCCCTTTCGAGTGTGTACAAGGGCTGTTCAGGGCTGCTTCTCTCTCAAGGTGCACTGACGAGGAAGCAGCACGGTAGGACATGGCGCTCCCATACCTCACCCATTTCAGGTCTGTGTCTTGACTGTCAGAATGTGGCCTTACCCATAGATCATGGTGTAAAACACAGATGCTGTCTTTGTATTAGAGTTTGATAATAGTTCAGTGGTATAAAATTTTGCCAGTACAGTGCTCTATCTTTTATTTTAAAACAATTGAGGTATCTGAGCTGGTGCATAGCGTGATGGCTTGGGAAGGGTAACGAAGCCTTGTAGTTGGGGATTACCTCCCCAGTGGGAAACCAGGAGGCACCTGGAATGGGTTTGACTCAACTCTATGATACCTTTGTACTGCTTATGCCCATTTCTGTCTGCTAAATCTTGCAGCTAGATATGCTTATAGAGATCTTTGTAGTAATGAAGCTTTGTCCGTGATACAAGTCTATGGTTTGCTCTGCTTTTGCTCTCCTAATCCCTTGCTGCTACTGCTCTTCCCCTTTTATTTTGGCGTCCTTCACCATCACAATTTCTTTAGCAAAAAACAAAGCAGCTTGAGGCAAAGCTGACACACAGTAACTAAGGATCCTCACTTTGCCTTTTCTGCCTTCTGAAAAATAAAAGAATATAATACAGGAAAAGCAATCCTCCCCACCAGTGTAGTTCCTACAGTCTTTTTCTATAAAATGTATCTTTCAGTAGTTACCTGGTTTCTGTGTTAGGGACATAGGTAGAGCATCTCAGTTTGGGAATCAAACCTGGTTTTACAGAGAAATGTGCAGACCAAGTAAATGGCTTTGTAACTGGAATAAGACACGCAATTGCTATCTATTGACTAGTAATAAATTTGAGATTAATGCAAAGTGTTAATATTTTATATTGCTTACTTTTTTTGTCCTATTCTTTATTTCTGAAAAGATGTGTGGAAAAATGAAATCTGCATATACATCATATACTGCATTTCTTGACTTCTGAGTCTGTGGTTGATTAACCTTAATACATATCTATATTAATTTTTCTGGACAAATTTTTCCTGATTCTTTAGAAGGAAATGCATAAATGGTGTTTGCTTAGCTAATTTTAGATCTGTTCTCTTCAAATTAGTGATGTGTTATTTTTCATGGAATAAAGATTGTGTATGCGATCTTCTTGCCAATATAGAGGTATTTAAACTATAGAAATCTTAATAAATAAAATATTAAACAAAAATGTAGATTTAACTGTATGTAAGTTGATCCATTAGTCAGTAATATTTTTGTGTGATAATTCCAAATTTTGATTTTATTATATGACATGAATTTCTGAGGTCTTTAACTGAATGGATCTATTGTGCTGCTAAAATATTTGCATTCTTCTTGAGATGCAGGGCCTGAAATGTGATGTTCATGTGAACAGCTTAAAAAGTGTACCTTTATATTAGCCAGGTTACCAACTGCAGTTTTGGAAACTCAAACCTCTTGTGCTTTTGAACAATACCTGGTTTTTAAATTTGTTCAAGTTTCCCCCCCACCCCCCGAAAACTACATAAATTATATAACCAAAATATTATAATTATTTGCATGACTTCAGTTTGTTTTGAAATATCAGTTTTGTGAGTCTCAAACTAATGCAGCATTCACTGTGTTACTTTAAATTGACATGTTTGTGCAGAGTACTTTCAGGATCAGCTTTGAGAATCTCTCTCATCTTTTGTATACGAGGTTGACGAGATAATCAGTTGCTAGTGCTCTAAACTTTTTTTATTTCTCCATTTATTTTATTGTTTGTAATGTGATAAAATGTGTTACCTGACTTTTCAAATTAATTTAAATTCATTAAATACTTAGGAACAATTTTGGAGGCAAAACTTTGCCTACAGTCAAAAATACATGTGTCTGTATTGAATAGACACAGAGGTGTTGATAGCCTGCAATTAATGGAGTTACATGCTTGAAGGCCTATTATCTGTGTATACAGGAATTGTTCTTAAATTATTGTTTTTAAAAGCTGGTCACAGGTGGGGAAAATATGATGGGGAGGGCATTGGCTTTATCCCAAGTACTTTGTCTGAACATGAAAATCCAATATCTGATGTTTATTTCATTAAGGTAATAGGACTTGTTGTCTAAGAAATTCTGCTGGGAAAAAAGCATTTCCTTTCAGCTTGTGGCTAATGATATGGAGCAACAGAACACCAGGCTAAAGGAATGGAGGATGATAGGGAGTACAAACATAGTGTGACACTTCAGTGGTACAGAATTTGCTTCAGAAATGTCACCTGTTCTTGCTATATTTCCCACAATTTCTTGTCATGAAAACTATGCTGTGAGAAAAGAAAGGCATCACTCTTGCAGGGTTTGAACAGATTTTCCTCTTGTATGGTTAGGATAAGGCTTTTTTGAGTGTCGCTCACTGGCAGACAGATTAAGAGCTTAAAATGGGGATTTAACGGCCAAAGCAGGTGAGTGTTCTTCTCTTTCAATGAAACTTGTAAAAGAATGGGTGAAGTTCAGGCAAAGATGCTCCATCAGCTAATAGTAATATCATCCCAGATGGGTAATCAAACAGCTAGAAATGTCCACCAACAAAACAAATGAAGGATTTGGAGAGTCAACTAGGTATAGAAAAACTGAGTGTTTACCATCGCAGGAAATATACTTTCATAGTTATTTTTTATGCCCAAACATTACTCCTTGAGAGTCATCATATTTTATGAAAACTTTTATTAACATTTCCGAATGACCTTACCCCCATTGTGTTTTTATCAGTCCCAAGAGCCATAACCTGTTTAAAATATTTTTTATCTTTATAAACACAATAAAGTAAGCTGTCTTGCACATAGATTTGTAGATCTCATTAGAGATACTTTTTAAAAAGGTACTCCATCTCTTGGGAAGATAATGACAAGTAATAATCTTGGCATGCAAAGTTTTCAGACAGGAACAGTTTGTTAAAACAGATTGTTTAATCTTTCCAGCATTGTTTTGGAGTAGATGTACTTTTTAATTGCACTTTTACACAGCATTATGACTTGAATGAGGGAAAGACAAGGGCAGCTGAAAACAAATGTGGTGGCAATATCAGTTAGATGGTATTCCAGGTGAAAAAATAGCCAAAGTATTTGCTCAAGATTTCAAGTGTTATCAAAGTCATGCAAGAAAAATGGTAGTTTTAAAACTCATTAAACTTAACATTTGTCTGTATTGTAAATGAGGTATATTCCCTAGGGTAGTTAACAGCTTTGGTGGCACAAGATGGGGGTAATTTTTCAGATGTACTATTTCCAATGGGCCAGTGTCCTAAGGCTTTGCTTTAAATGGCCTTTTTATGCAGTAGGATAATGGGCAGTTTGTGCATTGCTAAATCAGCCCTATTTTGTTAGGAATGTTACAGTCAGGGCACTTACAATTTGTCAGAGGAAATGCAGAACATCTCTACAGGAGTCTGTTTAAGAGGACATCATTTCTCGATAAGCTCTTGCTTAGGTCAACATGCAGCACTGCTCTCGCACTATTCCCCTGTTGCTTCTGCCGCACGGGAATGCTCTGATTTATTAGGATTGCACAAGTCATGTCCTCCGCCTGACTGAATCCACAATGTGGAAATTTTCTCTTCCCTCCCCCCTTTCAAAACGAAATGTAGAAGGTTACTTTAAAGCCCTCTTAAAGTATTTTTAAGAGGACTGTTTCAGTGAAAGGAAATACCTGTACGTTGTACAGTATCTTTATTGTATAGCTGCATCTTATAAATACATCAGGACTATTGCTGTTTTGGAAAGTGTGCTATTTAAGGGCATTGACTGTATCCATGTTCTATTATCATGCTACTGTAAAATGCCCATGATGATGTGCAAAGGTAAAATGAGAAGATTGTGAACCTAGTGAATGTGATACAAAAACATCCAGCAACTAATGACATTATAGTTTTTAACCAGAGCATTCAAAAATCAAACATCAACAAAAAAATCCAAAAGTCAAAGTGAGTTGCAGTGATGGGTACTACAAATGTATGTCCTGTCAACTTTTTAATTACATTTCAAATTGTAGAGACATTTCTCCTATAAAACTAGCTTAATGAATGATGATTCTTTAGTCAAATCTGCTGTAAAAACTATGTGCAATTCAGTGTTGTGTTCATTTCCCGTTTGATAAAGGTGCTAATACTCTGTCATTCAGACTGCTATTACTAAGAAATTTTTGGTTTGTTTCAGCATTGTGATATTTTAAACTCAATACAGCCAAGGACATTTTTAATGAAAAGAAGAAAGCGATGAAAAGCCTTAGTAATTTTGTGTTTGATGCCATTTGTAATATGAGAAGTGCAGAAAATATTTTGAAGAGGTCAAAGCTATTCCTCTTTTTTTTTTTTTTTTTCCTTCTGTAACACTGAATTTAGCTGTCTGCAGGCATTTGAGCCAAGAATATTCTACCTTCTCTGCAAAGAGATATTAACATTAGAGTTTATCTTAAAAGGCATCTTGGGTGACTGTGAGTAACCTTCCCTGGAAATGAAGTAACTCATTCTGATTCACAGGGACTCATTCCATATGGTTTCTTTTTCCTGCTCTTTGAACTGCTGTTTAGCACTCTTACTTCACCTCTGCCTTTCTCCCTGTATATCTTCCTGTGATGCTCAGGGGTAAGAAGGTTTATTTCTAAAAAATACATGAAGAAGCAATTTGTGCAGGTTTCCCAGGTTTGCATGAACCATACAAAGATTGCGACTCTATGGTGTCCTGGTTTCAGCTGAGATTGAGTTAATTTTCTTTAGAGTGGCTGGTATGGGGCTATGTTTTGGATTTGTGCTGAAAACAGTGTTGATAATACAGAGATGTTTTAGTTGTTGCTGCACTAGCCAAGGACTTTTCAGCTTCCCATGCTCTGCCAGGTGCAGAAGAAGCTGGGAGGGGGCACAGCCAGGATAGTTGATCCAAACTGCCCAAAGGGCTATTCCATACCACATGACATCATGCTCAGTATATAAAGCTGGGGAAGAAGAAGGAAGGGGGGACATTTGGAGCGATGGCGTTTGTCTTCCCAAGTAACCATTACGCGTGATGGAGCCCTGCTTTCCTGGAGATGGCTGAACACCTGCCTGCCCATGGGAAGTAGTGAAGGAATTCCTTGCTTTGCTTTGCTTGCGTGCGCGGCTTTTGCTTTCCCTATTAAACTGTCTTTATCTCAACCCTCGAGTTTTCTTACTTTTGCTCTTCCGATTCTCTCCCCCATCCCACCAGGGGGGAGTGAGCGAGCGGCTGCGTGGTGCTTAGTTGCTGGCTGGGGCTAAACCACGACATATGGTCAGGTCTTCAAGGACTGGAATGATCAAATGAAGAAGAGGAGATGGTCCTGGAATTGGTAATGAGGCAAAATAAAGATGGAAATCCCTAAAAAAAGGTGTTCATGTCACTTGTTCTATCTGCTGTTGTTGTTTCGGCTGGGATCAACTTAATTTTCTTCCTAGTATAGGAAGAAATTTTCTTCTATAGGAGAAGGAAATATATATAGGAAAGGAGAAGGAAAAAATATAGGAAAATAATTTTCTTCCTGGTATAGCACTGTGTTTTGGATTTAGGATGAGAATAATGTTGATATTTTAGTTGTTATCTGATGTTTTAGTTGTTGCTAAGCAGTGCTTATACTAGTCAAGGACTTTTCAGCTTCCCATGCTCTGCCAGGTGCACAAGAAGCTGGGAGGGGGCACAGCCAGGACAGCTGACCCCAACTGCCCAAAGGGCTATTCCAGACCATATGGCGTCATGCTCAGTATATGAACTGGGGGAGGTGGCTGGGGAGCAGCGATCACTGCTCAGGGACGGGCTGGGCATCGGTCAGCGGGTGGTGAGCAGTTGCATTGTGCATCACGTGTTTTATATATTCTATTATTATTATTATTATTATTATTATTATTATTATTATTATTATTATCTCTTCCTCTACTGTCCTATTAAACAGTTTTTATCTCAACCCATGGGTTTTACTTTTTTTTTTTTTCCCCAAATTCTCTCCCCCATCCCACTGGTGAGGGGGTGGGGAGGGTGAGCAAGTGGCTGTGTGGTGCTTAATTGCCAACTGGGATTAAACCATGACAGTTCATTTCGGCACCTAACGTGGGGCTCAAAGTGTTGAGATAATGACAGATCTGACCAGAGCGTGTTAAACCAAATTTGTTATAAGCATTCATTATATTAGTTTAATAGTCGCTGGTGACAATGTTGATTTACTTGCTCTCAGAGTTCTTCTATTTGTTCTCAGAGTTGTGTTATGTAACACCTTACTTGCCTTATATGCTGTTTATCAATATTTATGTGCTGTTTATCACCTCTGGGAGGTGGATTAAGGTTATCACTCTGCTGTACTGTGTAACACTGGCTTATGGTACAATAAAATTTTTAGTCATGAGATCAGTCTGGTATTTGTACTCAGCATTGCTGTCACCTCTGTACTTCGGGAGCCATCTATCGGAAATTATTAATAATTACACTTTTTACTTTTTCTCCTCAGAGACCCAGCCTATGGGGGAGACATCTTCCTCCATCTTTCCCTTCTTCTCCAGGCTAATTACAATAGCTCTTGAGAGTTTTTAATATCCTTGGGACGTTCAAACCAGCAGGACGTTCAAACCAGGTCCTATTGCTATGTCTCCTGAATGTGTGTCAGGTCTTGCTTAGGGTTAAACAACTATTTAAGAATACTGCGGCTACTCAAACCCCGGCGACAGGCACTGCGGCTGAACCAGAGAACCAACCTGTACTGGTATCGGTCACCCCCATACACAAGAAGAAATCTTGGAAGCGATAGTCAGCTTGTTTAGTAAGGGATGAAGACGCTTCTCCTAAGAGGGAGCAGGAGGAAGAAGCATAGTGCCTCAGCAGTGAGGAGGCAGATTACTCTAAAGCAGGGCCATCACAAGAACAGGAGGAGGAATAATTCCCTGCTTCCCCCCAAGAAAGAACTTGGCGGGAGGGTTCCTCCTCTTCCTCAGAGGGAGAGGAAGAACTCATAAACAAGATGGTAACCACCCGATCTCTATCCCTGAGTGAGCTGTGAGAGATGTGAAAGGATTTCAGCTGTTGTCGAGGTGAGCACAGTGTCACCTGGCTGCTCTGATGCTGGGATAACGGGGCCAGTAGCCTGGAATTAGAGGGTAAGGAAGCCAAGCAGCTGGGATCCCTTTCTAGGGAAGGGGACATTGACAAAGCGATTGGAAAAGGGGCACAAGTTGTCAGCCCTCTGGAGGTGACTCCTGTCAGATGTGAAGGAAAGATATCCTTTCAAGGAAGATGTTATATGTCATCCAGGCAAGTGGACCACCATGGAGAGAGGTATCCAGTAACTGAGGGAATTAGCCATGCTGCAGGTGATTTATGATGACCTGGACAATGAGCAGTTATCCAAAGATCCAGATGAAGTCAAGTGCACGTGACCCATGTGGTGGAAGTTTGTATGGAGCACACCATCATCGTATGCCAACTCATTGGCACTAATGACCTGGAAAGATGGAGAGGGACAAACGGTGGATGAATTGACTGGCCAGCTCTGGCAATATGAAGAAACTCTCTCTTCCTCCCTTGTCTCGGCTGTGGAGAAACTGGTCCAGCAACTTAAAGAGGATAGGTCCTACTCCCCACCCGTATGGACCAGGATCTCAGCTATTAGGAGTAAGCATTCCTCTGCTCAAGAGAGAGGATACAGTGCATATACACCACGGGGCACCCTGTGGTTCTGCCTGTGTGACCATGGAGAAGACATGAGGAAGTGGCATGGAAAATCTACCTCGACCCTAGAGGCACGGGTATGTGAGTTGCAAGGAAAAACAATCACACAAGGGGGTTCTTCCACAAAAATTGCTGCTCCAGTTTCCAGTGGGCAGTTCCCCAGACAGAGTAAAAGGGCTGATCTTACTCCTGATCTTAATGAAGGGACTCCTGACTCCTATTTACAAGAAGTGAGTCATGAATACTGTTACCAGGACTATAGGGGCCCTGCCTCCAGCCAGGTGGAGAAAAGGTACAGCTGGGTTTACTGGACTGTGTGGATTCGATGGCCTGGCACATCAGACCCACAGGAGTATAAGGCTCTAGTAGACACCGGTGCACAGCATACCCTCATGCCATCAAGCTGTCAAGGGGCAGAACCCATCTGTATTTCTGCAGTGACAGGGGGATCCCAACAGCTGACTGTATTGGAGGCTGAAGTGAGCCTAACTGGGAATGAGTGGCAAAAGCCCCCCATTGTGACTGGCCCAGAGGCTCCGTGCATCCTTGGCATAGACTACCTCAGGAGAGGGTATTTCAAGGACCCAAAAGGGTACCAGTGGGCTTTTGGTATAGCTGCCTTGGAGAAGAAGGAAATTAAACAGCTGTCCACCTTGCCTGGTCTCTCGGAGGACCCTTGTGTTGTGGGGTTGCTGAGGGTTGAAGAACAGGAGGTGTTGATTGCCACCACAACGGTGCACTGGCAGCAGTATCGCATCAGCTGAGACTCCCTGATTCCCATCCATAAGCTGATTTGTCGACTGGAGAGCAAAGGAGTGATCAGCAAGACTCACTCTTTAACAGTCCCATACGGCCAGTGCAAGAGTCTAATGGAGAGTGGAGACTAACTAGACTATTGTGGCCTGAATGAAGTTGTGCTGCTGCTGTGCTGGACATGCTAGAACCTCAATACGAACTGAAGTCAAAGGCAGCCAAGTGGTATGCTAAAATTGATACCACTAATGCGTTTTTCTTGGTCCCTTTGGCAGGAGACTGCAGGTCACGGTTTGTTTTTACTTAGAGGGGCGTCCAGTCCACCTGGAACCGACTGCCCCAGGGGTGGAAACACAGCCCTACTATTTGCCATGGGCTGATCCAGACGGCACTGGAACAGGGTGAAGCTCCAGAACACCTGCAATACATTGATGACATCATCATGTGGGGCAACACAGCAGAAGAGGGTTTTGAGAAAGGGAAGAAAATAGTCCAAATCCTCCTGAAAGCTGGTTTTGCCATAGAACAAAGTAAGGGCAAGGGACCTGCACAGGAGATCCAGTTTTTAGGAATAAAATGGCAAGATGGACATCATCAGATCCCAATGGATGTGATCAACAGAATAACAGCTATGTCCCCACCAACTAGCAAAAAGGAAACATAAGCTTTCTTAGGCGTTGCGGGTTTTTGGAGAATGCATATTCCAAATTACAGTCTAATTGTAAGCCGTCTCTATCAAGTGACCTGGAAGAAGAACAATTTCAAATGGGTCCCTGAGCAGCGACAAGCCTTTGAACAAATTGAACAGGAGATAGTTCATGCAGTAACCCTTAGGCCAGTCCAGGCAGGGAAAGATGTAAAAATTGTGCTCTACACTGCAGCCGGGGAGAATGGCCCTACCTGGAGCCTCTGGCAAAAAGCACCAGGGGAGACTCGAGGTCAACCCCTAGGGTTCTGGAGTCAGATACAGAGGATCCGAGACCTGCTATACTCCGACTGAGAAAGAGATATTGGCAGCATATGAAGGGGTTTGAGCTGCTTCAGAAGTGGTTGGTACTGAAGCACAGCTCCTCCTGGCACCCTGACTGCCAGTGCTGGGCTGGATGTTCAAAGGGAGGGTCCCCTCTACACATCATGCAACTGATGCTACGTGGAGTAAGTGGGTCACACTGATCACACAATGGGCTCGAATAGGAATCCCTAGTCACCCAGGAATCTTGGAAGTGATCATGGACTGGCCAGAAGGCAAAGATTTTGGAATATCGCCAGAGGAGGAGGTGACACATGCTGAGGGGGCCCCACTGTACAACAAACTGCCAGAAAATGAGAAGCAACATGCCCTGTTCACTGATGGGTCCTGTCATCTTGTGGGAAAGCATCAGAGGTGGAAGGCTGCTATATGGAGTCCTATATGGCAAGTCACAGAAACTGCTGTGAGGGAGAAGGGGAATCAAGTCAGTTTGCAGAGGTGAAGGCCATCCAGCTGGCTTTAGATATTGCTGAAAGAGAAAAATGGCCAGTGCTCTATCTCTATACTGACTCATGGATGGTGGCAAATGCCTTGTGGGGGCGGTTGCAGCAATGGAAGCAAAGCAACTGGCAGCGCAGGGGTAAACCCATCTGGGCTGCTGCACTGTGGCAAGATATTGCTGCCCGGGTAGAGAACCTGGTTGTAAAAGAACGTCATGTAGATGCTCACATACCTAAGGGTTGGGCCACTGAGGAACATCAAAACAACCAGCAGGTGGATCAGGCTGCTAAGATTGAAGTGGCTCAGATGGATCCGGACTGGCAACATAAGGGTGAATTATTTATAGCTCGGTGGGCCCATGACACCTCAGGCCATCAAGGAAGAGATGCAACATATAGATGGGCTCATGATTGAGGGGTGGACTTGACCATGGACACTATTGCATAGGTTATCCATGAATGTGAAACGTGCTGCAATCAAACAGGCCAAGCAGTTAAAGCCTCTTTGGTATGGAGGATGATGGTTGAAATATAAATATGGGGAGGCCTGGCAGATTGATTATACCACACTCCCACAAACCCGCCAAAGCAAGCGCCATGTGCTCACCATGGTGGAAGCAACCACCGGATGGCTGGAAACATATCCCATGCCCCATGTCACTGCCCAGAACACTATCCTGGGCCTTGAAAAGCAAGCCTTATGGTGACATGGCACCCCCGAAAGAATTGAGTCAGACAACAGGACTCATTTTGGAAACAACCTCATAGACACCTCGGCCAAAGAGCACAGCATTGAGTGGGTGTATCACATCCCCTATCATGCACCAGCCTCCAGGAAAATCAAATGGTACAATGGACTGTTAAAGACTACACTGAGAGCAATGGGTCCTGGGACATTCAAACATTGGGGCAGACATTAGCAAAAGCCAGCTGGTTACTCTACCCTAGGGCATCTACCAATCGAGCTGGCCCTGCCCAATCAAAACTTGTACGTACTATAGAAGGGGATAAAGTCCCTGTAGTGCACATAAAAGAAATATGCTAGGGAAGACAGTCTGGGTTATTCCTGCCTCAGGCAAAGGTAAACCCATTAGTGGAATTGCTTTTGCTCAAGGACCTGGGTGCGCTTGGTGGGTGATGTCAGAGGATAGGGAAGTCCAATGTGTACCTCAAGGGGATTTTATTTTGGGCGAGAATAGCCAATGAACTGAATGGTATGATGTTAATTGCTATATAATACTGTATATCATCACTTCTGTGGTTGCTATATGAAATATCAATGGTATTACAGTAAGAATCACCCAGATTAATGAAGAATGAACTTTGATGAAACCAAGCAAAGTGCAGTGGTGATGGAACCAAAACTGACTTCAGCATGCAACAATCCAACACCGCACACCATCTCTCCTGCCCTGAAAGACTGTTATGACAGATGGAGCCCAACGTCATGGACTAAATGAACTCAATGGACATTTTAGAGGGATGGCCCATTGACTAAGAGAATGATATCTGTATGTATATATCAAAAGACAGGAAAGGTGGTGATTAATTGGGATGTATTGGAGAGTGTAGGACCTGGGCATGATGTAGATGGTATAGAAAAGGGGGTGGATACTGTCCTGGTTTCATCTGGGATAGAGTTAATTTTCTTCCTAGTAGCTGGTATAGTGCTGTGTTTTGGATTTAGGATGAGAATAATGTTGATAACACACTGATGTTTTAGTTGTTGCTAAGTAGTGCTTCCACTAGTCAAGGACTTTTCAGCTTCCCATGCTCTGCCAGGTGCACAAGAAGCTGGGAGGGGACATGGCCGGGACAGCTGACCCCAACTGGCCAAAGGGCTATTCCAGACCATATGGTGTCATGCTCAGTATATGAACTGGGGGAGTTGGCTGCGGAGCAGCGATCACTGCTCGAGGATGGGCTGGGCATCGGTCAGCAGGTGGTGAGCAATTGCATTGTGCATCACGTGTTCTGTATATTCTTTTATTATTATTATTATCTCTTCTTCTGCTGTCCTGTTAACTGTTTTTATCTCAAACCATGGGTTTTACTTTTTTTTTTCCAATTCTCTCCCCCATCCCACTGGTGAGGGGGTGGGGAGGGTGAGCAAGTGGCTGTGTGGTGCTTAATTGCCAACTGGGGTTAAACCATGACAGCTGTCTACAAAGAAACATTTCTGCAAGTGATGCCCCTGCTGAACCTGAAAATCATGGAAGACATTACTTACCCAGAACAGGACAAGCAATCTGTGAGCAGTATGCCTCAGCAGATAGCAAGGATGGAGAGGACAGTGCTGAGGAACGGAATGCTGCACCATGGGTTATGTACTGAGTGGGTATTTCAAACCAAGTACTGTGCTGTACAATGATTAACAGCAGAAGTACCTTCTGCTGGCACTACAAAGTGGTGTGGCTGCACTTCAGTTTGATATATAGGTAGCTAAATCAGTATGATTAGACTGTGCAAATTAAATTGATGGAACATCATATAGGCATTGCCTGCAGAAGAAAGAATTTGATTTTCAGAAATGCTGGATACTTGCAAAGTTCAGCTGCCTAAGGATTGCTTTGAAAAAATTGAGTCTTTAGTGTGGAGCCTTTGTTTAGCCAATGACAAAGATATAATTTTTAAGGTAAAGGACAAGGAACAAAAAAAGAATTTATAAGAAGCTATGAGAAGTAAAGACAAAAAAATTCTCAAATAATATTTAGACTCAGGCAAATTCTATGAAATGGAATAAAACCACAACATGGCAGCTAATATCCAGAGTAAAATTCACTTTTATAAATTTGTTGTTAGTATTTTTATGAAAGTGTTAAATGACTATTTAGGAAATTGGTATTATCATAGGAAATTTGTCACTTCGTGGTTACTACTTGACACTCAGTTATTTTCAGTTTACTGTCTGATACAAAATTATTCTGATAGCCACCATTAATTTTCTAGAGTATTACAAAGAGAACTAGTTGCACTCCTTACTAAAAGCCTTAAAGGAAAGAACAAATACAAGTACTTTCTTTTCCCCAGAAGTCAGCTCTCCAGGCTGCAGTTAGGGAACTATCATTTTTATATACCATCAACTCCTGTAAAATCTTAGATTCCATTAAAAGTATCTAGTATTTTTGCCTGTACTTTTGATATGGAAATGTTTCAAATTCAGATTACTCCTAGATCATCAAGGTAAAAGGGAAAGAGACTTACCTCATTTAAATTTAATTAAGGTATTGTTAACTCTGAAACCTAATGATGACATTAAACTGACACTATCTTTTTTTATGTCATATCATGTCCTTTTTGCAGAATCATCCAGGTACTTTAGTATCTGTTCTTTAATAATGCATTTCAGCCTTCTAGGAGCTGTGAAAGACAACGTCTTCATTGCCTTCAGGAATGCAGTGAGTCAAAAGCTTTTACTGAGAGCTTTTTGGGAGTCCCCTTTTTATATGGCCAAGTAGAAGACCTCACTTCTACGGACAATGTAAGCTGAAAATAATACAGATTTCAGCAAAGAATAGCAGAATATAGCTCCTATTTTATGCTTGTTTCATCTTTTGGGACTGTGTTTAATGAAGTTTGATAATCTTTCAGATTTACCATGCCTTTCATTACTGAATATATTAGTAGCTCGTAAAGAATCTTTTCTGTGCCCAAAATGCATTGGATGCAAACAAACAAGCAGTAGAAGTGCCATTACTTCTGAGAGGTGGCATGAGCTCTATCTGCTCTAACTACAAGTTGAAATCTGGGCTATTGGAAGAATCCAGCCAGCGATACGAAGCAGCTTTTTGTCACTGAGCCCAACTGCAGAGCCTCCACAATATGTGCTCTATGGTCAAACTTGCTGGATTGTAGAAAGCAAGTATAGAGAACAACTTTAGAAGACATCTTACAGTTATACACACAGAGAGGGAAATAAAGGCCTGATCTGGCGAAAAGGGAGAGGCAACAATGGAGAATTGAGATTAATTTTCAACAAAGAACATGACACAACTGGACTAATTATAAAAGTACGTCACAGGATGATGGCAAGTGTTAATGCCCAAATCATTCTTATTTAATTCCAAAGAAACAACCCGTCTCTACAACTCAAGAAACCCCCAAACATATACAGAATGTTTAAGGATTCTGCTTTAGCCGAAATAATAAGAAAAGGGATGGATGTGAGAAAGAGTTGAACTGAGTTGCAACAGCACTGGAAGAAAAGCTGAAAAGAGAAATGGGTAAGCAGAAGGTGTCAGATCATTTGTGATTTGGTTGTACGCTCCAACATGAGTAGCATAAACATTTTTTTTTTTTAATTTTGTCTTTGGTTGCGTACTGCACAAAGTATTCTCTTGAACTAATGAAGATAGTTAGAATCAGGGGCTGATGCTCAACCCGGGGGGAAGAGGGAGTGTCATTCCCTTACAGTGCTCATCCCTGACCTTGTAGTCTCTGCGTTGCTGATAGACAACTCTAAGAGCTGCCAGTAGTGTTGGTGACTTAACTGAGCTGCACGGGGGAGAAGAAATACAGTGACGTGCTGTTCTGCTGCCTTTTTACTCCTGACACACCCCATATGCTGAGATGGTGGGTGGCAGTAGGAGAGCTGGCACACTAGCAGCACTGCGTTCCCTGTGCCAGGGGAATAATCTGTTGGCTTGTTAAGTCTCATTTCTGATTCATTTCTACTTCCTGACTAGCACTAAGAGGCGAGATCTTCACAGAAAATCCAGCTCTTGGAGTATGTGATAGTGCAGTCCAGAGGATGGTCTGAAGCTTGTGCCTTGAAGCTCTATTTTGAATATTGATTTTAATATATTTTAAAAAAACCCCACCAAACTCTAAACTGTCTAAAACTTGAGTGCATTAGCAATTCTTATGGAAATAATACAACTGCTGTGCCTTTGTTAGGTTTTTAGGTATGTATATACATGGGAAAATTCACTACACCAGAAAATTCAAGTAGGCAAATCAAAGCAGAAAAAAACCCCCCTTATTTTCTCTGTTAATAACATTGCTTCTTAAACAGAAGTTGGCATAGAATCCTGGTGTGAAATTGCCAAGAAAAGATTGTTAATTTGGCATAAGCTTTAAGTTGGTTCGTTCAGTATCATATAAAAATATGTAGAATTATATGTGTTTTTGTGATTTGTATTGCTAGTGAAAAGGAGGATTTACATCACAAGGAAAATAGGTGTGCACCATCAGGGGGAGTTCATGTTCATCTGACAACTGCAGGACTTGGCAAACAAATACAGTAAACTCGGAGGCAAGCAGCAGAGAAAATATCCTGCGATGTTTTGCTGGAAGAAGCAAGATAGAGCAGAATCAATCATCTTTTCAATGAGACTTTAAGGTGACTTAGGCCTTGCTCTTAGCTCTGCAGAGGACTTGTATACCCTTCTTCACTACACGTAGAAGACTTCTCTTCCAGCAGGGTTGGTACAGGGCTCCTCTTTTATAACTGAGACCTCCATCTCGTGGGGCTTATTACCCTCTATAGAGTTACAGAGGCTGCTGAAAAGGGAGTGGTCCTCGTTGCCTTTGAGCAATCGTGGTCTGCTCCTTATGCATCAAACTGTACTTGATGGCTTTACTAGTTAGCCCAAGAAAACTGCAAAACTGGGGGGAAAAAAGACCCTTGAACAACATAGTTATTAATTGACCTTTTTGCCTTATTGTAATGCTGTAAGTATCCAGAGGTATTCGGTCTTACTTTTTTCCCCTCTAAAAAGCTAAATTTGTGTCTCTTTGTATCTCTCTATCCATGACATGGAGATCCACTGGCAATAGTGTAGAGTTTCTGCTCAGTTCAGCTTGGATGTTGTTGTGGTTTAACCCCAGTCGGCAACTAAGCACCACACAGCTGCTCAATCACCCTCCTGCCCCTCCAGTGGGATGGGGGAGAGAATCAGAAAAAAAAGTAGAACCTGTGGGTTGAGATAAAAACAGTTTAATAGGACAGCAGAGGATGAGAAAATAATAATAATAATAATATTAGAATGTACAAAACAAGTGATGCACAATGCAATTGCTCACCACCTGCTGACCGATGCCCAGCCCGTCCCTGAGCAGCGATCGCTGCTCCCCAGCCAGCTCCCCCAGTTCATATACTGAGCATGACGCCATATGGTCTGGAATAGCCCTTTGGCCAGTTGGGGTCAGCTGTCCTGGCTGTGCCCCCTCCCAGCTTCTTGTGCACCTGGCAGAGCATGGGAAGCTGAAAAAGTCCTTGACCAGTGTAAACACTGCTTAGCAACAGCCAAAACATCAGCGTGTTATCAATATTATTCTCATACTAAAATCCAAACCACAGCACTATACCAGCTACTAGGAAGAAAATTAAGTCTATCCCAGATGAAATGAGGACAGATGTGTGCAAAGATGGTTCTTTACACTTATCTTTTATACGAGGGCTCAAATCAGAGTTATATCATGAAGTATGTGGAATAAAATCCTGATTCCACTGAAGTCAGTTTGGTTTTCACTCTTGGTTTCATTTGGACCAGGATTTTACCTGAAGTTAGCTGGAGATAGAACGTTTCTTGCAATGGATTCCTGGTGCTGAAATCTCTTTCTTCACATCTGGAATAAGACTACAGAGAGCACAGGAGTGCAGCAGAATTCCAGGGATGGCAAAAATAAGAGCACTTTGATAAGATTGGACAGTGCAATAGAACGTAGAATAGATTAGTAAGGCGGCCTAACACATTAGCACCTCCATTCCTCCCATAGCTCCTCTTTGCCAGAAGCCACTGCCATTCTGACAAGGGTAGCAGAACAGAAAATGTTCCTGCACTTAAATTATTTTTAGTTCACATTCAAACACATTCATTTAAAAATAAAAATCCTCCACTGGTAATGAAGTGAGGCAGCTGCAGAACAAATTTTTCATTTGCCACAAGTGTGACAACCTCTGGTGGAGAAGCAGAGAGGACAATTTGAAATTATAGTCTCCTAAACCACCCCAAAAGGATTTATTAAAGGATGTCGGTCAGAGCCAGAAAGTATAGTTGTAAGAGCTGTTATTTTGTACAACAGGAAAATTCTATTGGTGTAAGAATTGTTACCTTTTTCTTACATATTTGAAAAGTGAGGATAGTGAAGTCTTGTGTTGGGTAAAGAGAAATCAAGAGTTTGTACCAAAACAGTTCTGCAGATACAAAGAAGTGCTAAGTAGTTTTGATTAATATTGAAATCATTGTTGGGGGGAGGGGGAAGAGGTACAGCAAAGGAAGAAGGTATCTTTGAACCTAATTCTGTGCATTGATGATTAGGATGCTTTTGGTACTTTCCTGCTGACTGACATATGTAGTATCCAGGCTAGAAATGCAAAGTCAGATAATAGAATTGTTTTGGAGAGACTTCTACTTGCCTTTCTGCGCCTCAGTGGATTTGTGTGGATTTTGCTGAAATTCACTATCCACTTTATTTTGTTCATTACCTTGTTCTGTGCTACACAGTGAGAGAGCAGTAAGTTATCAGACACAGGGACTGAAGGGGAAGGTGAAGATAGCCTTCTTGTTCCATCGGAAGTGGGAGGTGAAGCAGCAAAGAAGACAGGAAGACTGATTCAGGAAGATAACACAGTAGCTTACAACATGGAGGACAAGAGAGATCCTTAAAGGTAAAAGAACTGACAAAATTTCACAGCAGGCACTAGTGGGAGATGAGAATCCAAGGGAAACATCATGCCATGTGAGAAACAAGCTTTCATTGATCACAACATGCCGTGATGTTTCCATGATAGCACTGTCTAGGAAACCATTATCAGTGGTGAGAAGAGAATACAGTATCTGACAAGTTTTTGTTTTGTTTTAAGAGGTACACATTAAAAATACATCTAATATGGGACACGAAGAATCTAAATAATGTTATTAAACTTCTGGTAGATGTGAATCTCCAGGGATGTTTACACATGCTTTTGAAGAAAACTGAAAAACATTAGATTTTGCATTTCCAGGCTTAATTCATCATTTTATTTTGTTCTGTTTAAAGAAATCTATGCAGAATTATTAAGTTACTCAAAATAAGCCCAAAATAGAAGACTGAGTTTTATAAACATTTTACATATTTGTGTTTAATTTGTTGAAAATAGTATAAAATCTGCTCACATTTGGCATCCCGAATACAAATATTAGGAACCCAATCCCCTGATGCAGTATAATTTTTAACAGTATGATTTAACAGTCTTCCAAGAGATATTGTGCACACTTTTATTTTAGAATGAGGAATTTTATTTTAGTATAGGAAAAATAATATGTATGCATGTCTTTGTACCTTATGAACTGAACTACTGCGTGTTAATTCCTATGCACATCTGCATTCACTGCAGAAGAAAAAGAAAACAAAGTCCCACCAACAGTATTTGATTTTGAAATATATTGATGTAGCAGGCACAAAAAAATTAGACTAGGAGATCACAGTGCATAGAGGGTCTTTTACCTCCAAAGATAAACCTTCTATCTTCTAGCATAGGAGGGTTAAATGCAGAGCTTTTAAGTTGAGAAAATATGCAGTTCATGTGAAAGGTTTGATAGCACTATATACCCACCAAAAGCTTAAACGTGCCTGACTGGTTTTATGGAAGACAGTAAATTAGTCTTTCCTTTACCTTTGACAGGTGAGAAGCAGTTCTTGCATGACCAGTGGCTATCACCATACACCCGCTACCACACAGGTGAGGCTTTCAGTTTCAAAATGATGACTGGTAAGAAAAACAAGATGTCTTTCCTGGTTATAAATTTAACTCTTCTATGATTAGTCTGGGCCAATTAGGACACCCCTGGGGTTCAGACTATGGCTCAAGTACAAGCTTGAAAGCCTGATTAGCTGAGGTCTCCTGATACTTGTTCTTGGTAGTAAATGCTGGCACATATAGTATTGATTTTCATTTAGATATCTTAATGTTTCCAGACAATCCTAGCAGATGTGGGCTGAACTCAGATCTACGAGAGTGCTGGGCTGCAATCTGCAAGCATTTTTCTTGCCATTTTGTTTCATTTTTCCTAAACTTAACTGATTTGGAATCAGGAGATATAAATGAAAAATGCAGAGTTTGCCTATCAATCATGGCATGTACAAACATTGCTACTGCCCTTTTCTAACATCCTATTACCACTGGGTAGTTGGCTAGTCAAACAGGAATAAAAATTACACTGCAAACATCATAAGTTAGGCTTGATTTGTTGAGCAAGAAGCCTGACAATTCTGTAAGAGTTATATACCTCAGCCTCGCTGAAAATCAGCCTTGTTATGGCTCTGGTACGTCTATAAAGATTGTTCATTTCATATAAAACAGCTACCTGCACTGAAAGGCCTGAAAGGAAGAATGATGCTGGTTATAAATATAGAGGAAAATCTATTTGTCTGCCCCTTCGTGCTGTTAGCAAGTCACACGATGCAGCCCTTATGCTGTTCCTAGGCAGCAGGGGGAGTTTTCCATGGCCACCTTTTGCTTTCATCTTCTGGCCTGGACTGAAGCACATCATCTCTCTTTGTCATATGAGATAAAGCAATGAAGTGTGACCAGTGCCACTGCATTGCACTCTGCCCACCAGGAGCACGTTAATGATAATGAAAAACTATACTGCACCACATTTAAACTAAATGTGAGCGTAAGGCTGTCTGTCGGCAGACTGGTATAACAGTTAATGTCATAAAAGATAAATAGAAATTATTAGAATTGGCTTGGAAGGGATTTTTTATAGAGCAGGGTTGTATTCCTTTAAAGATACATTATCAGACTGTTAAATCTAATTTCAGACTACTGGGCAATTAAAATGATTAACATTCTTTACTCATATAGTTTGATTCATTAAAGTTTTAAACACCCTTTACACACTATTTATGTTGAAAATAGAGAAATAACATGTTAAAATGTCTTGGATTGTTAATCATTCAAATTTGCTGTATAACTACTTTCTCAAAACCTTAGCACAGTGAATATTTACAAACCTCAGAGGCATTTTTGGAAGGATGAAAAAAATCAAATTCCACCCGCCTCTGATATGTCCAACAGACCTTTGGTAGTTCCCAGGACCTTTAAGTTTGCATGAAAAATCAGGCAGAAAATTCCTAAAAGATTGTTTTAAAAGTTAGTATGCCCAGGGACTTGTACAAGTCTTAGCTGTCTTTACCTGGGGACTTGCTCCCCCTTTGATATTTGAAGGTAACAGCATGGGAGGAACTCCAAGTATAAAGTCTTGTGTACTGAAATGAAAATATACTCTGAGTCTGGCACTTAGTTTTCAAGTGTGTCAGATGGAATTTTGTATTATCTACTGACAAACCAGTTTATTAGATGGATATAAGAAGAGATCTTCAGGCTAGTAAATGCTGCCATTAGTTAGACGTGGAACACCCACTTCCCTTCTGTGTTGGCATTTGTAACAACCTCTGAAACACTGTGGGAAAAGTCATGAAAGTCAGTATACAGTATGTGACAAGACAATTATAAACCATATATTAATGCTGGTCTATTGAAAATACTAAGTCTACAGGCTTTTTAGTGGTTTGAAACACTGGTTTGTTTTTGGTTTTTTTTTTTATTCCTGCACCTACTGAAAACTTCTGGGCCTTTTTGGAAGAAATGCTGTAAATTACAATGAGCAGTTGGATATAATCTAGACTGTGGTCCTGTATTCTGGGAAGCCAGATTATTGTGTTTGCCTGTCCCTGGAAGCAAAGGTAGAACTTGTGGCCCATGAACTGCCTCATATTGCACCAGGTAAGAAAGCTCAATATTTGCATGTCAGAAGTTCAAAGAAGCACACAGGGCTCTAGGAAGCATGCTGCCTGTGTCGCTGAATGTCCTGTTTCTCAGATAGGCCGTAGGCCAGATAATGCTGAACAAGTGTGGTCATTACTCTTTCTGTGGCACTATTAGTAAGAGGAAGAGGTAATTATAATTAGCCTTTTGAAATCACCCAGGGGCTCAGCTGATATGTTGAAAATGTAGGTGGTATTAAACATGAAGACACAGCTATATTTTCCCAGCTGGCAGCATGATCCTAGCACCAATACCATATTTAGTATGCTAGGGTCTTTCACTCTGAGAATATCAAGGAGTATTCAGACTCCCTCCTAGATGCCTATTTCAGGAGCCACGCAGTCCCTGGGTAGACAGTGGAGAAGTGGCTGCCTAATTTAGGTGTTCTGGATTAGGCCCAGTTATCTTACAGATTTGCTAAGGAACACTGCCTCCTAATTTATTCACTTGAACAGGATGCCCAAATTCAGCTAGAGACAACTGCAGTAATCCTAGGATCATTAGTAAATGATATACTGACAACAAATGTGTGTCCAGTCAAGTGGCTTGTCTTCCAGTAAGATTTGACAGTATGAGAGGGTCAACTAGCTGTAGAGGATCCACACAACTGTTCTGGAAGAGACCATTTTTTACCTCTTTGATTTTTGCCAGTATCTCCCTTCGTCCCATTACTCTTATTCTCTGTGTAAGACTGCCTGACATAACGAGTGGCTCACTATGCAGAATCAAACCATGCTATTTTATAGTACCATGTACTGTATCTGATGCAGTTCTAACTCTAGACAATAAAGGAAACTGTCAGCCTCTATCAGTGAGGATGTTTCCAATGCTGTTCCATCATTCATTTCAAGAGCAACATGAGCAGAGCCTTTCCCTTGAGAGACTGACAGCTGTTATCATCTCTACGATACTATAAGCTTTTGCTGACTTTAGGGAACAGAAATCCCAGAGGTACTCCTGAAATTCATGTCAGTGTATGGTGCTCTAAGCCAGCCTACCAAATTGGCATACAGAGGCACTACACCATTGCAGAATAGGGCTGATAATTAACAGTTATTCAGATGAATATTAAGATCATACTACTTTCAAACAATTAATTTGCTTAACTTTTTCCTACCCCAAATCCAGATGGAGGGAGGCAAGGTGGAGAAATAGGCCCCTTAACTTGGACTGAGATCACTACCTGTCTTCTTGCTGCTCACAGCTATGTCCTATGTCTGTGTCTTCTTCAGAAGCCTGGGACTTCAGCATATTCATGATCCCTCTGGTGTGACCGTGGTAGTCATGACTGCTGCCTCCTCCTTCCAAACTTTTCTTGTAAATTTGGATGGCAGAAGTTGGGGTGAGGAAGGGAATCTAAAGGACTGAAAAGGGCTTCCCTATTCATATTAGAGTAGGGAGAACAGGAAATACTCCTGTTGCATTGGTTTTATACACCAGAATTTTATCCATCATTTTGATTTGTGACAGGGTTTTGGCCTTCAAGTTGACCTAGCTGTGTTTGGTCACATAGTATTAGTATCGATTCTGATTCCCCCAGTACCTTTGCCTAAGCCTAGCTCTCCTGGGGGTTGTTGGACTTGTTTCCCCATGGGGCTTCAGATGAGTTCTACTCAAAAGATCAATCAGAAGAATATACTGAGCTGAAAATATAAACCCAGAATACCACAAAACCTTACAGATATCAGTGAAATACAGAATACAAAATTTAGTCCAGGTCTCTGCCTTTTCTATTTTGCTAATAATCAAAATTATATAACATGGGAATGACTTTTATTGTTGGTATATCTGGGAAATGATTTTTCCTTTGAATTTTTTAGACTTCTTATACCTCCCATTGATTTTGATTATTTACTGTTTGACAAGGGGAACACAGGCAGCCCATGCTGTGCAAAAGATCAGAGGTGCCTTCATTCCTCAAGGCTATTGCCTTCTTTAATTCTTCAGTGTAGGATCAGTGAACTGATTGCATTTTCTTCTATTTGACACTTTATATTTCACATTTCTTCATCAAACTGTTGTAACATGCTCTCTTTCAGAGCAAGCTGCTCTGAGAATATAGCCTTTTTGTCTTGGCCATTATTATAACTGTTTGGTGACTTGTAACAGCAACTTTCAGCCACTGTCCTGATTAATCGTCTTTCAGTTAAACTGGATGGAGTTGAGTATCTTGTTAATCCACTTTCTGTGCTTTTCTTTTATTGGTGTTATATGTATTTCATATTTAATCATCACATGATGTGACTTGAGGGCAGTTGTTCTTTGGTTTTTTCTTCAACCAGGATAGTCTTACAGGCCTAAGGGGAGATTTTTTAGCTGCAAACACTGTATGCCAAATCTGGAAGTACAGAGCACAGATCAAATATTTGCAAATACAAACAAATAAACGTACAATCTATTTGGGCATGTAGTTATGTGTGTGCATTTTTGAAAAACAGCTCCTTGAACAGACATGTTTTACAATGGCAAGAGAAGCCAAAGGATATGAGTGTTCAGAGTCTTGCTGCTTTCTAAGTGATCCTAGGATAGTGATCCACTTTCTATTAGAAAATAGTTAATTTAAGTACCTAAAATAGAAAAAACAGAAGTTAGTTCTGTCAAACCTGACTTTAGGTCATGGTTCCACATATTTTGATCAAATAGGCTTCTCTCTCCTTTTCTCTATTATAAGATATGCTATATAGTATATATTTACAGTGACTAATGTTTGTGCTGTGAGTCCCTGTAGATGAAAACTTGGGTGATGTTAGATCAAAGCCTCCAGTAATTTAATAATTTCTGTATGAAGAAATGCTTGTTTTCGGCTGTAGTTGGCATCAGTCTAAATAAGTCAGTAAAATGGGATGATCTCAGCTTATATAAATAATAGCAGCCTTCTCCTATTAGAAATGCCTTTCTTCTGGAAAATCCAGTTGTATTTCTAATCAAAACCACTAAGCCTCATATGGTATTTTTTAACACATTTGAGAACCCTGGTTAAGTCAGAGTTCTAAATGTACTGGAAACCAAAGTTCATTGTTGTTCAACACTCAAGAGACTGTACAAAGAGTATACCCTTGTATTTCTCTGTTATCCTGCTTATTAGTTTTATAGTACTGGGTCTCATTCTGTTTCCTCCTCCCCTTTCTCTGCTTTTTGTGAAATGGCCTTCATGTTACCATATTACGAGATTTATCCTCTCTCTCCCTCTTAAACATAATGAACATCAGAAAAGGTCCCTGAGGCATAAACAAAAACCAAGAGGGGAACATCCTAGAATACCGGGGGATGGTGAGGAAGGAAGTCCACAATAGTTCAGACTAACTAAATACTAGAGTTTAAGATAGAGCTTGCCTATAGAAATGCTGCTTGAAAAGAATTTGTTCACATTTTTGTGAAAAACTATCTTAAAAGATACTTCTATCTTATAAGATATTTTTGTTTCTGTTTATTGTTTAAAACAATGGCATCTACTTCTTCTGAGTCATCATTAATTGATTTGCCAAAATCTCATATCATGGCATGTAAATTAGAAAACAAACATTAATTACTAGAGTCAATATTGTATATCACCTAAAATTTCACATGCTGTGGAGGCCCTTCAAAATCTAAGTGCATCAAAAAACCCCTGCATTTCAGGTTGAACTCTGAATTTTTACTAGTTTAAAGCAGATCTTTTAGCACAAGTTGTGCTAAAATACACAAATAAAATAAAAAAGTTAACATGGTGTTTTGTAAAATTTACTATGTTTCATCACAGAGTCATATAAGAATGGAGGTTGGAAGGTCAGCTAGTCTAACCACCCACCCAAAGCAGGGCCAACTACATGAGGTTGCTCAGGACCATGTCCAGTTCAGTTTTGCATATCTTCAAAGATGGAGATTGCACAGCCTCGTTGGGTCGTTGTTTCAGTATTTGACCACACTCTTGTTAAGTAAGTAAGTAAATAATCTAATAAAATTCTCCCACATTACAACTTGTGTTCCAGGGACGTGGAAGCCTGAGGGTAGACTTTTCAAGTAAAAGCAGAGTCAAAAATGCTCAGTACCTTGACTCCCTCTTTGTCACTAGGTTTCCTGCACCCTTTGATCAGTAGGCCCACATTTTCTTTAGCCTTTGTTTTGTTGCTATTGTACTTAAGGAAACCCTTCCTGTTCTTCCTACCATCCCTCACTAGTTTTAGTTTGACTCTCCTAATTCCATCCCTACATTCTTGGGCAATGTCTCTGCTTGGTAGCCTGTTCCCACTCTCACCTTTTGTGTGTTTGCTTTCCACATCAGCAGAAGTTCCTTGTTCATTCATGCTGTCCTTCAGCCACACTTGCTCAAATTCCTGCATGTTGAAATGGACCACTCTGAGCTTTAAGGAGGTTTCATGTGACAAAATTTTCAAGAAGGGGAAAAAAAAATAAAATAAAAAAATCAATATTTTAGTTTCCAGTTCTGGCCTGGCAATTACAAGGTAAGCAAATATATTTCTGTGTATGTGTTAGGAAGCAAAACAGTACTTAATGGCAAATTTGGCAACAGAAGAAGGAATGGGAGGGAATGGGGAGTCGTAATGAAAGGGTTTAATTTCCACATGCACAATTCAGAGCTTGAGCAAAACTGAGATAAAATGATGAATTCTGTCTCGAGGACCTATAGTTCAACTATTCTTCCTAGCAGAAATAGGCCTTGTACAGAGTGATTGTCTAGCTGACAAACAGTTCTGTGTTACTTCATTATACTGAACAACTTTTCCTTCAGAATTTTTACATCTGTTTTTAATCAGACGATTGTAAAGAAAAATTAATCACTGGGCACTACACACCTCTTTTTGACAGAAGTGTATCCATTTAGGTGGAGGCCAGAGCTTACCCTCTTTCTGGGTGTGCACGACTTTAAATTGGGCTAAAACATGCAGGATGGAAAAGGCCTTATCAGAGGCACACTTAGAAAGAAGTACCTATCTGAAATTATTGTTCAGCACACCTGGAGTCTCTTTCAACTCATGTGAGGCTACTTCCCGCAGTGTCAGCACCAAATGGTTATTCCAGGAGGATAACAGAAGCTAGAAATTTAGTTAGAACGTGTTCACACGCAGAAGGAAAACCAAGCATGCCAATGCGCATCCTCTAGTTAACTTAAATTGCCCCTCTGACCCTGCAGCAGTTTTCACTGATGTACTGCTGTAACATTACTTGAATGACATTTTGTCATTTGCTGAATGTTAACCTGCAAAAATGCTACCTTTGCTCCTTTACTTTGAGACAGGATGACATGCACTGCAGCCCCCAGTTGTTGGGGGGTAATTTTATGCTCCTTTCCTGACAGACAGGATTCCAATAGCACCATATGTCAAAAACTCCAACCAATTCCAGTCATGTAGCCACACCGTCCAGCTGTCACAGCTATAATTATTGAAACTAAAGCCCAGAGAAGTTTGTAGTTTTGGAAATGCTCTAGTCTCCTTAGATCTTTACTACTGATGTTATAGCTGATTAGGACCCTGCCAGCCTTCTGTTGGTCTCTTGAAAACTGCTGTAATTCTCATTCATCATGGAAGCTAACCAGCTGCTCCAGAGCCATCCCCTCAAATGTGTTACTTGATGTTATACTTTGCTGTTGTCCTGACCTTGATACTTTGGATGTTCAAACAAAGGCTACTTATTATGTTGGAACTGGTACAAAAGGATCCAGTTAACTACATTCTGCACAGAAAAATGAAAACATTTTTATGTAGGTACCTGGTGTCACTGTGAAGACTGCAACTAATCCACACTCATTTCTTGGTCATCCTGCTATATTTTCATGACCATTTCAGGTGAGGGAGTGAGAGGTGGCGATCTCCTGTCGGGCTGACACTGAGCTTTTGGCAGGAATGTCTATCTTGTCTCTTAGCAGAGACAAAAGCGACTCCTGTAATCAGAGTTTCGAGCCTTTACATCCACTTTTGTCACTTTTATCCAAATGTAATGAAGTTTAACACCTTTTGATTCTCTGAAAATTTGGTCTGAGTAGAGAGTTCAGCTATTAGCTTTTTCTATTAAAATCTTAAAGTTGAAAGTTTTGTGATCTCGAGGTGTTTATAAGTTTTAAACTTTTTGACAGCCTTTGCATTCATATCCATTGCAGTGCTACATATGTGTTGTAAATAAAGCAGCACCTTTTTAGATTGCATTTTCACACTGTATTCTTTTTTGCCTCCAGGAATCAGCCCCTCTTGTACCCATTGCAGTAGCTTCACTGACAGTGTTAGTTATGCTTTTCTGGTTTCTTCATTCACTTAGGAGGCATTTTTTGTTCTAAATATATGAAGGCTTTTAAATTTAAATAAAACCCATGTAATTTACATGGCTTATATTTTGATCAAATAGCAACTTGTAATCAAGTGCCTAGACTCCAATATACTGCTTTCAACCTGGCTTTCCTAAACTCTTTTGAGATGCTAGGTAAGAAAATGTCAATACATTTAAAGAAGAAATGTTTTATTGATGAGGAGAGATTTTAAAGTGTGAAAAGCCGGACTGAGTTGGAGTTCCTAGACTGGAACAACTGACTAATTTGATGAAGAAAATGAAAGAGGGAAATTTGTTAAACATATTCTTTAGCAACTGTCTTTTAATAATGAAGAAACTATTTCAACAAAAATGATCACCAAAAAAAAGTGGAATTTGATATTGCTGGTGAGAAAGCTCAGAATGACTTTGAATATTGGAAGAAAATCAAGTGTGTTGTCATGCAGATCACTGGCTCCCATTTACAGGCAGCAAGGATGATGCAGATTTAAAAGGCAGACCAGATTTTTCTGAATACACATAAGAAATTATCCCAAATGGAAAACAAACTGTCTCTAATTTATGGTTAATTCATAGTTTTAAGATACCTTTTAATGGCCAGATTGGGAAAGAATTAAGAGATTTGGTCCGGTGGACCCTAAGGTCCTCATTGTTTCCTGAATCTCCAGGTGCAGGATCTTGTATTTTCTCACTAACTAGCTCTTGGCAGTAGCCTGAAGTCAACAACTTCTGGACAATTGATTGCACCTGACCCCACTTTTGGGACTCTTGGTAGTCCTCCTGAAAGTGAGCTGAATAATAGGTGAAATGTGACTGTTCAGTAGGAGACTGAAGGAGAATAAAAAGGGAGTCATCAGTCAAAGAGCTCAATACAACTGGATGACCCAAGACATGGAAAGAAAGTAAACAGAGAGAAAAACAACTGGAGAAGTGATCAGAGTAAAAGCAGCAGAGGGATGTGTAAAGAGAACATGACACATGGATTGTATCACAAATGAGAGAGCTGAGTGAGACATTTGAGCTGGTTATGTCAGCAGTGAAAGACAAGCCTGAGCAAACAGTTTAGGACAGCGAACAAAGAATGTGATGGAAAGAATATTTTGAAGTGCTGTACAGTGTGAGGTATAAATTGGAGAAACAGCTTTTTAGAAGTTTCCCACTAAAAATGAAGGAGGCAATACATGTTGGAATTCTGAGACATAGAAAAAACTCAGTAAGAAACTTGGAAGAAAAAGGTTAAAGCATAGGTGCAGGGCTCTGGCTAGCGTGCAATGAACATTGAGTAAAACACAACCTGTTCAGAACAACAAGACTTACAAAAACTATCCAGGACTTAATGAGTAGGGGAAAGTAAAAAAAAAATACAGATCTGCTTCAGAAAATAATAAGAAAGAAATGCTTCCAGAATCTATGAGGAAGATACAACAGATATTTTTATGTGATATTTGTAATAAGACAGAAATTGGTGTAGATACAACATAGCTGAATCTACTAAAATCTTTCATAGTCTTGAAAATAGGTTTAGCAAGCTATCTGGCAGAAATGGCATATTTTGGGAGCTTATGGCTGCCAAAAACCTTAGTAAAACTAATAGAAAACATTTACAGGAAGTTATAAATTGCAACTAGAAAAAAAGCCAGTAGAATGGATTTCCATGATCATGGGAGTGGGACAAGCCAGGTTGCTGTTACTGCCATTGTTCAGTTTAAGGTTGGTTTTGCATTAAAAGATGAAGGGAGAGGGAGGAAGAATCATATTGTGTGAGAAAACAATGAAAAAACTTAGCTTCTCAGAGGATATTCATCTTATGGCTTCATTAAGGAACCATCAGAGGTTCCTCAGAGAAACTAAGACCAATAAGCAGAAATTCAGACTGAAGTTCAGCATACAGAGATAAGGAATGAAGTTGGAGACAACTTAAAAGGGACTGTTAAAAGACAGTTTGAGGAATTTCAGATAACTGTTCTTTTGCTTTTGCCTCTTGTTTAATAATAGTGCTATTTCTTCTTACCAAATCGAGTCTCTTGCTTCATTAAAATTATCTTAAATACAAACTTTTTAAAAAGGGAATGTGTGGGAAGTAGCACCCTGGAGCTTTCATACTTTATCTAATGGATCTAAGGTATATACATGGAGCTTTCATTCTTAATCTAATGGATCTAAGCATTTCTTAAGCAAACTGTAGAGGCCAACTTAGTTGAGAGTACTCTTACAACCGATGGCTAAGATACCGCTACTAATTCATAACAAGTTTGAATGCAGTTGTATGTGTTTGAATGTTCTCAGTGATGTAGATGTCAAGTCCTTTTCCTTCTTGTTATATCTAACAAATAATTGGGAAATTTCCTAAACCCCTTAGATCTATGTAAATGATAGTCAAGTCCCACTTTGCATCTACCGTGTGTAATCTGGGAGACTGGGGGGTTTTAATGTTTTGATTAAATGAAAGTTGGAAACAGTTGTAAAAAGGGCTTCGGTTGATTATACATAACTTTCTTATCCTTCTGGAATGTTGTAGTTGGAGATCATGTGGAACATGCTTAATTCTCTGTTGTTACATAGTATTGCCAAAACAAACACAAGCTTAATAGAGCAATACTATACATTGCAGCAGGAATGCTGTAAAAAAGTTTGAATAGGGACCTCGCTGGCCTAGTAAGTACTATGTTGAGTTGGATATGGAACCTTTAATTGCATGCAAGAAAAAAATGAAAGTGGTTTCTCTGATTTATTGATTTATTGTACCTATGTTAACTGATGCAAAGGAAGTACCCAGCTCTCCTAGGAAGCAATAGAATTATGCTTGTTTAACAAAGATTTTATTTGCTTTTTAATTGTTTTTAATACTTTAAAAAAATCTGTCATATGAATATTTTTAATTTTCACTTTTAGACTGTTGAGCTGGCATGTAAAGAAAACGTTGTTCTTACCAGATACATTGAAAATTATTTGAAGGCAACAATGCCTTTTATAAACTTTTAATGACGTTTTAAAAGAATGTAGCAATAGTCATATAATTACAATGATGGATTGATACCCATCTGCTTTGTTAGGAAGAATTGTTACTTCAGTCCAATTTCATAATTAGCTTAATGTTGATATAGTTGTAGTTTTGTATTTTTTTAATAATAGCATGTAATAGGGGAAAGAAAACCCAAAGGCCAAGAAAATAAAAGTTGTTCATAAGATGTTACTTTTTTGGTTTTTTGTTTTTTTTTTTAACTGACAGTGCAGTACAGAAGTCTGCTAGGCAGAAGCATGCCAAACTTATTTTTATCATTATTGCTATTATTATTGTTTATTACAATAACGTACGTTAAATTTACAGTCTTGAGCCATCATTGGTGTATAAGGCTATATGTGTAGCTATACATACCTAATTATTTGTGGAAGGTATTAGTGTTGTAAATACAGCTTATCTTTGTTATGAGAGTGGCATTAATAACAGAATTTCATAAATGCCAACATACAGTACGATAGTTTCAAGACTCTCTGAAAATATGGTGTATTGTAGCTAAAGATGTTCACAAATGCATGTTATGTGTGTGGATGGGGAGGGGGAGGAGGGCTGTTTTGTGCTTAGAATGCTTTCTGATGCATAAATATTAGCATTAAATAATTTTGAATACCTTGTTTCCTAAAAAGATTAGTAGCTCTTCTCTATGTGATAAATTGTGCAAGAGTTATTGTTCACACCAGTCTTCATACTGTATTATTCTTTATAGCTTTAAATAACCAAGTCCAAATTATGCTCAGCAAGCTGTTGGGAAAGCTTGGAGGAATCTCAGAGCTGAAGGGCCAATTTGTGCCCTGACTTACATCCTGTGCAAATGCACTGACTTCATCCTGGCTGTAAAGGATATGAGGTGGTAAAAGATTTAATCTGTAGCATTTATTTTTGACTTAGCTTGGTTCTATTTTTTATTTACTTATGATTCCATCCTAACGTAGAGGAACATTGGGCCTCTGTATTGCTAGTTTGTAGATAGCAGTATTTTGCCCTCTTTTACTTGGTATCTCAAATTTTGCATGAAACTCTTATTTAAAAAAAAAAAAAAAAAAGAAATCTACGTGCTTGTTTACCAAAATTCCAATTTATATTGGATCACATTTGGAATCACAAACTTTGCACTTGTAAATATTGCACAATAATGTATATCCTTTCTATAAAATATACTTGTTATCTCACTGTGGCTATATATTTGTTTTCTTAAATCGGTAAGTACGTGCCAGTTCTTTTTTTGTGCATCTAGATTGTCTCATCTCAATGAGACTTTTAGCAGTCCATGTTGCTCTGATTTCAGAAGAGATCCCACTAGCTATTCTGCGTGTACAATTGTAGGCACTGGGGAGACAGGCTCCATAAATGTGGATTCACCAAGTTTGGTCTGAATCACCAAAGATCCAGCCAGCTATTGCAATACGAAGTATCAGTGTATTATTTTGCCTGATTTTATATTTCTCCCTCTCTTCTAATTGTCTAGGAGTGACTTCTTATGCTAGAAAATAGAGAGACTGAAATAAGGGTTCTTTGGAAATATCAGAGTCATCTGCCGATGACTTCTGCAGCAAGAAAACCTCAACTTCTGGGTATTGTTAAGTGACTGGCAGAAAGTGACAAAAGCAAAGACATTCAGGCATAGACCTAGTATTAATTCAAGCTGTGCAAATAATTTAACACACCAAGTGAAAGAGGTGAACTGAGCAGTTTCCATTGAGTTTAAGGACAAGGTGAAGAATTCCACTTTTCTTAATGACCTTAGGAAAAAAAAAGTATTTTGTAAGACTATCCATCTTACAGTAATTAGACCTAAGTCTGTTTAATAAAGAGAGTGTAAGGCTAGATACTGCATTTGCCTTTTTTGCTGTCCCCCCATGTACCTTGTGTATCTTTACTGATCGGGTAGTCCCACTGAAATAGGTGGGAATATTGTTTTAGCACATGGTGGTTCATCATGTGGGAGTGGGCTTTGTGAATAGGCCCTCCTGAATTACTCTTTTATTAGTCTGCTTTCTGTACTGCCAAATCTTGACAATCCATCTCACCATTGATTAATACAAGGAAAATACTAATAATTTAAATGGGAAAAATAAAAAATACATAACATGTAATTGCTGTCTAGTCCACAGAACCTCCCATTGTTGTTTTTAAGTGAGGAGGATGCTCACCCCTACTCAATTGCTAAGCTAGAAAGAAAAGTCAGCTGACTGGATAGTAGAAGAGAGTGAACCAAGTTATGCTACTATTCAGTACTCGCTACAGTTTGTTTTCATAACAGTTTAATTTGGCAGTAATTGAATTGGAGAAGCTCGTTTAGAGTGACAAGAATCAGAAAATAAATGCAATTTTTTGGTAATTAATGACTTCAGAAATAACCAGCTTAGAAAACCTTGTTGGCCTTAACCATTCCCTTCAGCCAGGGTTATTGTGTAAACCTAGTTTGGCTCTTCTGCCATTTTGTATTTTCTGGGCATTCAGTCACAAGTTTGAATATCGGAGGTTTTGGCAAAATTATAACCATTTGAAATGTTCACTGTACCTGCAAATACAATGAGTAAAATTACTAGTAGATATCATAGACTAATGAGAAAAATCAATGTGGGTCAAACATAGCTATGGTTAACCTCTGCAACTTGCCTAAGACATATAAAATACAGTGTTTCACTAAGTGATTGAAAAAAATTGTAATCGCTACTTGAAATACGATTCAAACTTGTGCTGGTTTTGGCTGGGATAGAGTTAATTTTCTTCATAGTCGCTAGTTACGGGGCTATGATTTGGATTTGTGCTGGAAACAGTGTTGATAACACAGGGATGTTTTCACTATTGCTGAGCAGTGCTTGCCCAGAGTCAAGGCCTTTTCTGCCTCCCACCCCACCCCACCCGCGAGTGGGCTGGGGGTGCACACGAAGCTGGGAGGGGACACGGCCGGGACAGCTGACCCCAACTGCCCAAAGGGCTATTCCAGACCATACGGCGTCATGCTCAGCATAGAAAGCTGGGGGGAGAAGAAGGAAGGGGGGACGTTTGGAGTGATGGTGTTTGTCTTCCCAAGGAACCATTACACATGATGGAGCCCTGCTTTCCTGGAGATGGCTGAACTCCTGCCTGCCCATGGGAAGGAGTGAATGAAGTCCTTGTTTTGCTTTGCTTGTGTGAGCGGCTTTTGCTTTCCCTATTAAACCGTCTTTATCTCAACCCACGAGTTTTCTCACTTTTGCCCTCCTGATTCCCTCCCCCATCTCACCAGGAGTGAGTGAGTGAGCGGCTGTGTGGGGCTTCATTGCTGGCTGGGGTTAAACAATGACAAAACTATAATGTGCAAAACAGCTTCAAAAAGGACGGTAACCTTTGTCAGTCACATTATAGAAAAGCAGTAGGTGAAAACAAGAGCTTTGTGTTTTCAGATCAGGGTCTCTTTTCACCACTGTAATAGAATTTCCAATGCACTTCCACAGAAGAGGAAAAGACTGTCTTCATATCCTTCATATCCTTTATCTCCACCAAAACTGTAAAGTTTGTCTCCTAGGATTCCTCCTTAAGTGGCCTTTAGAAATTTTTGCATAACCTTGCCACATCTTCTACCCTGGTTGTTCTCTCATGGCCTTTATTACTCCAGACTAAATTTTCTGCCTTCTCAAGAAGTTAGAGAAGAGGGTGTCAATGAGAACTGCCACTGAGACTTTCTTCAGGTACAAGGAAGTTTAAGCCTTGCGTAGGAAAGCCATCATAAAAGGAAGGAGAGTTGAAAACTTGTTTGCCCCATTTCCAACCCATCATTAATAAGTGCCTTGGTTTTCTGTTTCCTTATAGAAAGTTTTGGAAACTTACTCCTGTGCAAGCATAATTTTTGAAAGATCCTTTAAGGAAGCTATTAACTCTGCTGGCATATGGAGAATTTATAATTTCTGCAAGTGTTATATAGGAAAGACCCTCTCATGCGAGCATATGATGCATTTAACTTGTGTTATGAAATCTGCCTCTATATCTGGCAATGATTTCAAATTTCCTGAGGTCTCTGTTTAAACTATAACAGAACTTCCAAGCACAAACTGTCAGTGAAAGGGAGCTAAAGTTATGGTGTGTTACACTTAGGTAAAAAATATTAACAGAATACTTTAATTGTTTAGGCAGACCAGACATAAAGTGGTGATGTGTACATTTTCGAAAGTAGTCTTAGCATTTACTTGTGGATTACGTACTGATGCTCAATCACTCCCTCTCTTCCCTATCTTGCAAAGACATTGTCTGATGTGTTTCTAAAATGCATTTCATCTCATGCAGATAAGTGACACTGATTCTGCTGGACAAAATTTTTAACTATTAATTTTTTTTTTACTATTAATTGCCAACTGCATGAGGAACGGTGGCTCTTTCCCCTCCCCCAGAAGCCCCCCTTTCTTAAGAAAAACAATCTATTTCATATGATGGATTTCACAAAGGATTGTAATCCTCCCAGTTGACCGTCTCACCTCTGACCAACTATCCCACTTGCACCTCTTTTAAAATAGGTGGTTATGAAGTGTTTTGCTCTTTTCCTTTTGGAGTATGGAAAGAATATCCTGTATATGGGGGTTATGGATGATTCTTGCACAAGTAGAAGGAGTGTAACATTGATGACTGGTGAAAAAAAGGAAGGTTTTTTGTAGTGCTAATACACATGTATCTAAATCACGTACTTTCAACAACGTGGTTTCTTTGTAAGATAATATATGTGGTTAGAGTTTGTTTTGCTGGAACTTAACGGTTACCAGCTGGAATAAGTTCACAAAACCCTGTGTTCCTGTGTTACCTGCTTCTGTAGGTAGTTTGGTGGTCAGTAATCTAACACAGAGAGCTTTGGCTGCTCACACTGTTGTTCTCTCCAATACTATTTAACTCTTCAACAGGTCTATAGCAAGTTCTACTAAGACATGAGGATAAACGAGTGTTTTTTCCCTAAAAATCCAATGCATCTCAGATATTAGGGATATCAGTTGAAGACTGTTTACTATGCTGCCCCCTAAAGAAGCCTCTTTTTAACTTGTCTGAATTAATTAAATGCTAAAAGAGGCTCAAATAGTGTGTATTCTGTCAGGAAGCACAGCCACTTATGTAGGCCTGCTACTGAAGCTGGCAGGGACTTGAATTATTTTTGTAAAATTTTTTATATTTTCTGTAAGTTTATATAAATTTCCTTTCAAACTTGGGGCTTGTACACCAAGCTTTAAAATGAGAAAGTGAATTTTTATAGCCCTGTTATAATGGAAAGGTTGACCTTAATTATTGTCACATGAGTGACTTAAATAACATAGGAAAAATTAAGTAAATAATGAAATTATAAAATTATATTTTATTCCATTAAGTCCTTAGAAAACCAGCGTTATAACTTAAAAAAACCCAGCAAATAAAGATGTTTACAGTTAGTTATGTTGATTCTTTGCCACCTTCCTTTCTCCTCCTTTAAAAAAAACCCAAACACAAAACACTGTTTTAGGCAAAAGCTGTTTCTATCATATTATTTTTTTCCAAGACAAACACTCAGTGCCTAGACTTTTAAACAAGTGCTTTATCCTTGAAAATTAAAATAAAATATTTTCATGTAATCAGTAAATTTTGTTATGAAACTTAACAGTAGCTATATTAAACGATAAGAATAACTACTATTTTGAAATTCTGAACATCTTATAATTAGACCAGCCTTTAAGAAATATTCAGAGTTAAGGCACATTAGAATGTATTCCACAACATGGAGACAGCCCTGACAAAGAAACATTATTCTTAGATTTACAATTAATTACCCTTATGTCTATACCTTGCATTCAATTTGCATATCTTAAAAGTGCTGTAAATTTCATAGCACTCCCTTGTTATTTAAGATCATTCCGCTTTAGTAAAAGTTTCTACAGTGATAACTTTCCCTTGATTATGTAGTTGTGAGGTCAATAAATCTGGCTTTACTTTGCTCTACAATGTTATAATTTTTCTTTTTTTGTGTGTTTTTCATTATTTTGCTCCTTGTTCCTCCTGCCCTCTCATTTATAATCCCCCGAAGAACCAGTAGATAGAGAAGTCTGGCTAGAAGACGAAGTGAGTGGTCAGATTCTCAGATGTTATCTTTTTCCCAGAACGCACTGGTACTGGGTGTCTGACATGTTCTATACATCTTTCTAGTGTCAACCTCATTAAACAAATACAACTTGATGTATAGCTCTCAAGAAATGAAATTTCAAGCAATGAATTTGTTCTATTCCAGCTTGTGTTCTTCCTTTTTCTCCCTCTTTCTTTTCTATTTTGGGAGTAATTTTGTACATTCTTGATTTCTAGCATAATTTTACATGATGACTATTCATAATTTTGTACCCTGAAATTTATCAGTGTTTTTCTGGTATTTAAAGAAATATCCACCTTTTAAGCTCACAACTTGACACTTCCTACTTTCTAAACAAGGAATCATTACCGCTGGATAAGATGCGATATACCATTCAGAATGTGGTTCAGTATGTTTACTTTGGTCAGCTACGTATGTGGATTTTCTCTAAATATTAGACGTATCTGTTGCAACACGCTTGTTGTAAATGTCGTAGGCTTCTATGGGTAATTATGTATAAATGTGCTAGAACTGTGTTTTATGGTCTAATTCAAGGTTAACACAATATCCTGTAAGCCAGAAGGACACTGAACACTTTGCCAGAATAGTAAATATTACTCTCATCCTTTTTTTTTCTTTTGTTTTTTCCTCTCAGCTTAAAAAAATTTTAAAAAGAAATATATTTTCAAACTAAAATAAACCTTCTTTAATGAGACTATATATTATTTACAGAAAAATGCCACTAAAGTCAATTAGTACTGGTCTCACCACTGTGTAGAATTGAAGTTGCTGAATTTTTTTTAATGTAGTTCATTGAAGTAATTTACTGAATCTGGGGCAATATTCTATTTTTAATCAAGTTTAAAAGTATAATGTACGAGAGAACAGCAACACACTGTATAGATTTTTGTAGATGCACTGCTGTAAAAAATACACAGACAAATGCATAAAGTTTATGCCCATCTTCTTTCTTTTACTAAGAAAAATTGTTTGAATGTTATTTTAAACAGGTAATTCCTTATTGCTACCCCTCCGTATTATTAATTGGTAGCTTATTAGAGTTATTTTAAAAGTTATTACTACAGTCTTTTTCATTTAATATTGTACTATATAACACTATTATTTAAAGCTAGTTTACTGGATAACAGCAGCCATCCAAAACATTGTCTGTTGCTCAGAAACAGAAATAATAAAATAATGGAAAGCAGAGCTATTGTATTAAAGTAATGACTAGCTATATTTCATGTATTAAACAAAAACTCAGAATATGGTACTTTTAAATACATTCTTATTGAGCAATCCAATCACTCTGAACTTTAAAGCTGAATATATATGTTTTTAAAATGAAAGAATCTGTTGTTTTCCCTTGGGACATGATGTTGAAGTTACAGGAAAGAACAGGGTCCAAGATTTAACAAATATATTCACCTCTGCTTCTGAATTTCTCTCAGGCCTTTTAATATATAAATAATTTTGAAGATCTAAAGTAACTACATTTATCCTGATTTTTATGGGCCTGATACAAGCAAGTGTTGAATATGGCACTATTCTATTCGATTATGATATAACATTTCTATTAGAATGATTTTTAAAAACCTTCCCAAAATTCCAATAATACTATTTCAAGGAATATAACATGGTAGTGGAGATTAGCTAGCCCTAGAATACCTTGGCAAAAGTGTTAAAGTAGCAAGAGTTTTTCTAGTCTTATGTCCTATATACATCTGTTAAATTACTCAGAGATCTCATTAAATAAAGCTAATGTACTTGTAAAACAGTAGGGAGAGACAGTATATCATTGTAACTGTTAGAAAGAGCCATTCTGGCAAGGAGGGAGCCAAGAAGGCTAGGTGTATGCTGGTCAGTGTAGATGCTTCTAGGCCATAAATCTTGGCCCTTTGCTGCCTAGTTATTGTGTATTTCTTTAGGTGAGAGATTGATTGTAGCAATGGAAGATGAATTTGCCCATAGACCCTTTCTTTTTTTTTCTTTATACTCCTGATGCCTCGCCAAGGTGATAATGCTTTTTTTCCTGCAATCATTTGTTTCAGATTAAAAGCATGAAACTGCATGGAGAAACACAAGAAAGCTTGTCTCTGCAGTCAGGCAAACATGAGAGCATGAAGATGTATAACTGTCCCAGGTGGGAGAAGAGTACAGTTTATCCCCTCAGGATTTCTAACAGGTTTGTCTGAAGGAGAATGAAATAGGGTAAAATTTGAGAAAACACCCCGGTGTTTCTTTGTTGTGCATTTTGAGCATGGTATTTTAATTTTTTTAAGTCTGAGTTATGCAACAGCGCTACTAAAATATTCCTTACTTGTCTATTTACTGGTGAGCAAATCGCGTAAAAACTGCACCCCTCCATGTTTCCTGTCGTCGTCCTCCCCCCGCCCGCCCTGCCATTTATACTACATACTGAACATGGAAGGCAATATTTTTCATGAATATATATAGATGCTGAATTTATAAGGATCAATATAGTCACAAATGTTGTACAACATGTCAGGATATCATAAAAAGCAGGCAGTTCTGTATAAAATACTAGCTTAATCTTGGAGATTTTAAAGCCTCATTAAAATGTGGATAAAGTCCATATATGGAATGGCAGCATTCAAAAGGTTGAAGTTGTATATCTGTGGTGCAGAAATTTTAACCATTACATCTGAATGTCAGTCGACTCATTTGATCACAGATGATATTAACATGTAAAAAGTTAAGACGATGAGATGCATCGTATATATCATATAGCCCAACAGGATTTGTTGTTTAAGGTTTGGGGAGTGCGATGAATAACCTTGGCCCTTAATTTGTGAAATGTGAGTTCCTGAAATAGAGATGATGATATGAGCATCTCACAGCAATCAAATTTGACATCACAGGACTTCCAGGCAAACTTTATAACTTCTGCTAAGAAAAGACCTCGCTGCTTAATTGGGCAGAAAGATAGGGTGGTGCAGTAGCCTTTCCCTGGGCTGGAGAGGTAATGAGAGAGTGTGGTTGTGGCTGGGATGGGAACCTGGTTAGAACAGAATAAGCACATTTAAAAAACAAGAGGACATGTCTGTAGCTGCTAGCAACTTTAACACTGAAAATTGCAAATATTCAGGTCCTTGCATGTTTATGTAATATAGCTGTTCTAGCTTTGCAGAGAGTTTATTTTTACTAAAAGGTAGCATTTGATCCTGCTTGCATTGTTGGTTGCCAGATTTGCGATAATCTGATCGTATGTTGTACACATCGGCTTGGCAAAGTTATCTGGTAGTGACAAAGATGAGGATTCTGAGTGCTTTTTCATGGAGAAACTTTGAAAGTCAAGCAAATACTTTTATCCTGACCTTTCTGCAACGCTGCCCCATATTCACTAGTTGTCAGCACATGTTTGTCTGGAGTCATTCGTCACTGCCATCCGTCACTCCTCTGCCATTCCCATCAGTCCCATTATCTGGGATCAGGAGAGAGCTGAGGATGTAGCCTGAAGGATCATTAAACCTCAGCTTCCAGGTACTGCAGGTAGTCCAGGTGGTCTGTTGTTATTTATAATAAAGAAACAACACAGCAGAACTGCTTGGCAGTGGCCCATGAGGCCTAGAGAAAGGACGGGCTGAGGGATGTCATCACTGAAGGACAGCTAAAAGTGGACTTTCTTTCTCCCACACTGTAAGCAGAGAGGATTTATTGAACATCTGTTCAGTACATGGCTGGGAAGATTGATTAATTTAATTGCTCACACTTTGCTTAAGTAACATTTGAATACTTAATGTCAGGTTTGAAGGATATTACAACATTTACTTGCACACCTTTTTAAAGAGGCAGAGTTTCTTATTGCTTTTTGTGTCTTTCAAGGAAGTTGGAATGCATCCGGAAATCTAGTTTGCCCAGAGGTCTGGGAAAACTGGAGCAAGCAGGAAAGGCTGCTTCATCTCATAAAAGTAACTAGTTATTTTTCATGTTTTGTTCATTGTGATAAATCATTGAAATAAAGGGGTTGGATCATCTTCAGTGAATGGTGGTAATTTTCCTTCTGGTATCAGTTAGAGACAGGTCAGCATATTATGTATTTCTGTACCCTTTAACATAATATCATGGTCATATTGAAGGAGTAGGTGAGTTAAAGCCACAATAATTTATTGTGTGTTCTAGTCAGAGAGGGTATTTGGGAAGAAATTCCTGAGATCCTATCAAAGAATCCCACCCATGTACTAAGAGAGAAACATTAAGAAATGGAACATTTAGTGTTGCTTATTTCTGTACATTTTGTATACATCTGATAGTTTCTTAGCTGCATAGCTCTGAAAAGTTTATCACCAGTCTGACCAAATATGATGAAATCCAACTGAAAGTATTAATGAGCACTTGGGGTAGCTGGCATGAAAAACTAAACCTTTACCAAATATACCACAGCTAACCTTATTTTTAGAACAATGAATGTTGATGTTATTGCCTGTACATCCGGTAGCAATGTCTGTAACTACTAGCAAATGCTTATTGTTTAAAGATAAAGGTGAAGCTCCTTGTTTTGCTGCAGTGTAGAACTGGCTTTGCATTTGTCACCCTCAGACGTTAAAGTGAGAAAAAGCAGACTGATAGATAGTGGTTCATGTGCAAAGACTGATTCTGTATGATTTTTTTCCATCCTAAAAGTGATTTTTTTTCCATCCTCTATGGTCTAGTAAAGACATTCTTTGATCTCTCTGTACAGCAGTTCATTTTAAGTCTGATATACAGTCAGATATTCTATTAGATACAAGATCTTTAAATATTTGTCTTACTTTGTGTGTAATTTGCTTTGGAACTGTTAGTCCAATAAATAGTAAATGATACTGGCTTACATAGCCATGTATTTTTATTGTCAAAGATACCGTATATAATGTTCTCACAACAATGCTTAACTCTGAGAGGGTAGGGATTTAACACTGCTACATGACTAATTTACTACCTTCAAACATAAAAAGGAAAGCTTGGAGAGAAAGGCCTCATATGAAGCTGCATAAAACAGAGCAATAGTATCATGTAGTGGTACTTAATAATGGCGCTGGCATTTTGTTAGCATCTCTACATGAAAAAAATTGTTCTTAGAGAAGGATAATCTACAGTCAAATCTGATTGAAGTCAAAAGAAACATTGGCTGATTTCTTTGAAAGATGCCCGTCTGTCCCTGAATTTGACTGTACACAATACATCCTGCAACAACGAGTCAGATTGTCAAGGCCAGAACCAGGTGCCTATGTTACTTGTATCCTTCTACATCAGTCATACTGTAGGGAGCAGACAATTAATTCTGGAGCAAAATTGAAAGTCAGAGGCAGAGTGTGAAAGAACAGAATGACAATAATAAAGTGCCCCTGCCTCACATTAATCTCCCTCACTTCAGGGCTGTCAGAGGCGGCCTGGCGGTGACTAATGCCAAGCTTTGCATACAGTGGTCACAGACATGAGCAGCATGCTCCCTTTACAGCATCCGCGATTCGCTTTGTTGAGTTTTTGACTCCTGCGGAATCATTGAAAAAACATAGCCGCTGGTCATAGGTAGGACGAAGTTCCTTCATCATACACCTATTGATCGATGGGCAGTATTCCCGGGTTTGGCTTTAAAAGAGGAAAAAAAAAAAAAAAGACAAAAGGAATCCTGACAAATGCAGGGAGATTAAACTAACTTTTTGAACAGATGAGCTCAGCAGATAAGGGTTAATAAGTTTAGCTTTGAGGAAGTGCATATCATGTGCAAGTCCAAGCATCAAGACAAAATGATCTTGCACCTCTATAGACACACTAATCCATTAACACTGCAAAAGACTTTGATGCACATTTGGGAATTGTGTTCCATTGATTTTATTGTCATCTTTTTGCACAAATAGTAAATAGGCTAACATTTAAGGAACAGTGTAATTATTCCCGAAAAGCAAGACATCAATGTAAAGTTTATTGTTGTAGGCCAGACATTTTGACAGGAATACTGTAATATCCCAGAGGTGTCACTGGGTTACTGAAAAGGTTAAAAATTGGTGCATTGTGTCGGAGAAGAAAGGCATTAACAACAAACAGCATTCAAAAAATCACAGGCACTTCTGTAGGAAAGTGGAAATGTGTCATGTAACAACATACAGCTTCTGTAAGTGGATTGCTGCACAGAGGAAGAAAGTGAAACATACCTAATGAAAATTCTTCCTCCACTATCAGCAGTTCTCTCATTATTTAGATTGCAAAAATAACTTTCCTCTCAGGTTCCTCCCTTTATTGTATGCGAACCCCACACATGATGATGTGTTGTGGAGTTTGATGGGGCTGTGTCTGAAAATTTCATTTATCTTCTCTGATAATCGTGGGAGAAAATTCCCACACAAGACTTTACTTGCTAGACTATGCTGCTTTTTCCTTACTAGCCATGTGTGTGTATACTAAATCAGGAGGAGAGTAGTATTTTTTAGAGTGTTATTTGACAAGGAGAAAAGTACTTGCAGTCTTGCGTTATAGTTGACCAGCAGAAAAGCATTCATTAGAATCTGAATGAGAAGAGAGAAGGGATATATGGCAATTTACTGTATGTAACCAAGAACAACGTGTTTTATGTTTAAGTATCTTGTTCTTTAGCATTCTAGAGGACTAGGAAGGAAGCACATAGGTCCTCTTGTATACTGAATATAGTATGTTATTGAATCAGGAATGGAAACATATTTACAGTGACATTTTGAGCCTGGTACACTGTCAAGAACTGTAGGTTTTTTTCTTTTTCTAAGTAAATTTATTTCCATTAACATCTCCCAAACCCCAGTTTTGACCTAGAACATTTTCATAGCATTTCTGATAGTTTTTTCAAGCTACTCAACTGGATATGTAATTGTCTTTTCTTCAAGAAGATAATAGGAAGTATAAAAACTCTCCATGAGCCATCAGTATGGTTTGAATCTGGGAACCTAAGCATAGATCTTTAGGGCTTGTTTGAGCTAAAGCAGGAAGTCTGCTATCTGGCAGCAGTGACTTTTATCTTCACTTGGATTAGCCATTTCATGTGTTGCAAAACATATTTTACAAGCATTGTACAAAAGCATAAGATGAAATATGCATATGGTATGTGCCAGACATTTCCAAGGATATTGATATGAATACGTTTAACAATATGTCAGTCACTTACCTTGGGGCTCCATTTTAAATGTCATTCTAAATTCTAGGTTATGTAAACTGAAAACAGCTTATGGTGGTTTTTGGTTGGCATTTTGGGAGGCTGGCAAAAAGACATAGAAAGAAGCCACCTTGATTTGTGCATTATCTGCTAGGTCACTCCCTAGAAGTTGTTATTCAAGTTCCTCCTGGCAGAAAGAAGGAAGGCTTCAGTTTTACACACATAATGCCACTACTTTCTCACCTAGTGAGTTTAGACCTAACTTTTTCAATCTGTTCATGGATAGTCCTGTCTCTGGTTCCATTACCATCAATGAGAACAAGCAATAAAATCCCAAGACTGATCTCAACTGCAGACCCAGAAGAGCTGCCACTAATAAGTGGTGAATATGGCATTCCCTACTTTATATCCAATGCCTTTGGAGTTTTTCAAATGAGGTCGAGATCTGTTTTTCAGAGCTAAGTAAAATGTGTATGTAGCATGGTAGTTCTACTACTTGTGGGACGAGTCACAGTTAGGGAGCTGTCAATTGAAACAGCATTGTTCAAAAGTTTTGAATAAATAATTGGTGTGTGAATGCTGCATCCTCAGCTGACCTAGATGTGGTAGATCTAATTATGTCAATGCTGCATACTTTTAAATGCTTCTTTTTCTTTGTCGCCAAGACATTTATTCTATTTCTTTTTAATTGACTGAAAAAATGTGATTTCTCTATCTTTTTCTTCTTTATGTTTTATAGGGATGTAAGATGTCTGGCTTTCTTGCTCTTCTAACATAAGAAAAAAGCTGCACCTAGAAATTCTGGGGTTTGTTTTACAGAAACCATGATCAACTTACGTATAAATGAAAAAACAGCACTTCAGTTGTTCAAGAAAACCAGCGCTGCTATACAGAAGAAAACTAATGAATCTTGCTTTCTGCATGCTGGTGGAATACGTGAGTTCTGCTGACCTCAAATCACTCTCAGTTTAGGAGGCTATGAGGGCAGAAAACTGTTCCCAAACTTCCCACTGAAGGTGTATCATCTTGCAGCATACACAGCTATTTTGGCTACTGATGGGGACATACTGCTGATTCCATATCCATAAAATCTGGAGAGAATTCAGGGCGCACAGACTGGTTTCCTTTCAGCCAAGATGAAAAAGCCTGAATTCCATCCTCCAGATTGGAAGATTAAGAGGTGCTTAGCTGCCCAGATTGCATTCCCACTTCCGTGCACAAAATTGGGCCTTACTATTTTTATGTATCATTTTGAAACAGGGAGAAATTAATCCTGTTTCAAAAATATTGTACATTAAGGATGCATATAAAGAGAAGTTCTACAAAATTTGGAAATTAACATATTTGCAAATAAGTATAGTTTTGCAGTGGAACACATTAATACTCATAAAACAAATGCAGGAAAAGTTGTATCCCTTCACTGAGTATTCTTACTTTACCATATATTACCATGCTATGTCCAACTCATATGGGCGCTATTTTGGTACGATTCATAAAAAGGCAGGAGCCCTTTTCCATAATGGGGATTGTTCCCCATATTTGTGACATAGACAATGCCAGTTGCTGAAAGTGGTATCTTCTCACAATGTCCTGTTCACTGTTAGATTATGCTTCTGTATTATTTTTTCTTGGTTACAGGGAAATGTAGTGAGCCCCTAAACATGTTGCCAGCTTTTGAAGGGAAGGCAAAGCTTCTCCTTAGATGTGACTAAGATGTTATTGTTGCTTATGGTACGAATTAGGGGGATGTCACATGATCTTACTGGAAACAAGTAGTCTTCCTCTTAACTCTGTTTCAGCCACTTGGTAGCAGTTTTCTCCTTAAGCCCTTCAGTGTGGTTTACAGGCAGCAGTGACGACCCAGTATGCATTTGTATTGGACTTTTCTCTGATTAGAAAGTACTGAAGAATACAGAAAAAAAATCTGAATTACTAAATATTCATTAAATAAGATGTCAGATCTTGGGATAATTCAGGTGGGAAGGGACCTCAGGAGGTCATCTAGGCCAGTCTCCAGCTCAAGCTGTTACTTCAGTATTTATGACTGGCCTTATTTAAGCAGTCCTGGAACTCATCTAAAATGCTGAACCTGGTTCTAACTCTACATTCATTGAAGCTATGGAGGTTTACCACTGAGAGCAGGGTTCAACTTAATGGTAAGCACTTCTTAAATGTCTGTCTTCAATCTGCCTTTGAAGGTTGCATTCAATATATTATCCCTGTAACCTTAGAAGACTTTTTCTTGGGTATGGATACAGCAAAGACAGACTTGTCTTTTCACTCAGCTTTAAAAGCTTTAATTATATTTGACAACATTTTATACTGAGCTTGGCTCATTCTCTCACAAGGAGAAAGTATGCAAACTTTACATAGAAGTAGGCAGAAAATTCTGGCTACATTTGTTTGCTATAGCAACAGCCAATTCACTGAAAGGCAAGCCTTATACTTATTTTGTTGAAACTTGAACAGGAAAATATGTCTAGTGCCCAGTATGGAATTTTGGATCAAAATGGCAAAGGAAAATGCAGAACCAACTGCAGTTTGAGGCCCAGAGCATTTATATGGATATTGCCTATTTGGATTTCTCATCTTGTTTTCTTGTTCACTTGCACAATGTCTCCCTCAGACCCACAAATTCGGCTTTCTCCTGATGAAATATTTTTGAAATTTCAAATGTTTTGTGGCATGGAAAAAACATTTCATAACTATCTCTACCACATCTAGGTATGAAACATCATCTTATGTGGGCTGAAACCATGCTTCCAGGGAAGGAGCATGTAGCCATGCTTGTTTGATGACCCCATATCATCCCTGGAATATAGCAGAGGAGACTGCTTAGAACATCACGTGTTACTGTCGAGTGAATTTCATACTCCAGGCCCTGCACTGACACATTTCCATCCATCCCCTGCAACGCATACAGCAGGACTATTCCATCTGCTTCTAATGAAGCATAGCGGGGGAGGAAATCTTATATATAAACAGCTCCCACATCACTTATAGTTTTATTGAAGAACATCTTTGTAACTGTATTTGTTTGTGACAAAGATCTTTAGCTATTTGTTTATTATAATATCTGTGGATGTTGAACAGAACAGATTAGCCAGTTCCTAAACCTGGCAAGCTCCTTGGCTGAAATTTTCCTGTACTTTGAGAGCCAGTTCCAGACCACAAATTCTTGTTGTAAGGGTCTTGCCTATATTCTCCAAAGTATAGATGATAATTTTGTATGTATCTATTCTGTTACAGGGGTGATGCAATTTTAGCTAGATTTAACTCTAAACAAAGAGCAAGCTGTTCTTTATTTAATTCCAGTTGTAAACAAGTTATAGCAAAATATAAATGGAGGATGAAACAAAGGAACGAAAAATATCACTTTGTATAGGCTTTCTTTTTAAATGTAGGCTTCTTTGTACAATAGAGCTCTGCAATGTTTTTTGGAGGGCAATAATTTACTGTGATGTGTATGAAATGGAATTTTGATAGACAGAATAAGCTGCAATCCAGTTCTAAACTATAGATTTTCAAGCAGATTGATGCAACAAATTGTTAGCAAATAGCAGTTTGCAATTTGATGCTAATTAGACATAAGGCAAATACGTGCCATGACAAATTAGCAGCAAACCATACTGAAAAGGATTAGCGAGAGCTGGCACAGAGACTGCTCGATTTTGCATACTTCCTTGTCTTAGTCTAGGAGGTCTGAGCCAGTTTTCCTTCTCTGTAAATAGGAAACCAAAGCAGAGATCACAGGCATGCTAGAATGCCTTTAATTGCATATTTGAAATGTTTTAACTCTCTCTTAATCCCATGGAGGCTTTTCTCCATACCACCAGCTTTATTATCCTGGGAGATGATCAAGTACTTTATCCATTTAATATTATAACTAAATACATTATGAGGTAAGTAACTCACAGGGTTATTTACTTTAGCAAGTCTATTGTACTTATAGATATAAGAAAAAGCCCCATTCTTATTCAAAACACCTTTGCTCAACTTCCTGCAAATGTGTTTTTCAGCAGATTTAATTATTCATTTCATTAATAAATTAATTTTTGCTAGAGGATTATCACATTTCTTTATTGATGTGCACAATGCCCTTGTAGTAGTTAGTCTAGATCAAACTCATCACGATATCCAGAAGTGATAATGCAGTTGTGTTTTCAAACCAGAGCGAAGCAGGCAGGTAACTTTTAACCCAGTTCTTCAGAGATATGCCTGAATACCAACATAGCTGTAAGTATGACTTCAGATCTAAAGCAAACTGCTCTTGCATCTTTAAAGGATGAGATAATTTTGTTAAGATCAAGAATGCTAAACACAAGCCACGGTAAAAATACCTCATAATTAAATATAAGCAGCTTATTTTTTCTTTATGAGGTGTTGTTTGTTTGTTTTTTTATTTTTTTAAATTGAGAGTTTCTGAGGTAAGCCATCACTTTCTCCAAGCTTTCAAATCATATTTGCTGATGTGTACTTTGTCAGTTTGGATATGTAAAATGACATGTTTATACTTCAAGGAATCATTGGGTAGATCAGAAGTTCTTAAATACTGTTTCTCTTTCCAAATCTGAGTTTCTAGGGCATACAAAATATTTAACTTATTAGCTGATGTAAGATGGTTGGTTGTCTAAAAATATGTATATTTTACATTCCCAACATTCCTATGTCCATATATGGATAAAAAAAATTGTTAGAAATAGTTCAAAGGTGCTAAAACATTATGTGGTTAGATGTATACACACATTTCAGTTAGCAAAATAAATGAAGTGGGAAAATAAAAGGATATTATGCACAAAAGATACTTAACTTCTTTCATAAGTCTTAGAGAGAATTCCTCAGACAATTTAAACCATGATCAATAACAAGTTTTGCCGCAGTGCTGTCTTCACATATAAACACTATGATAACACACTATTAAGGATTTACAAAAAGGCAATGAAAGAAGTTGTACTGTTTAAAAAAAAAAAAAAAAGAAAAATGAGAAAAAAAGAAAAAAACCCAAGCTTTTCTTGCAATTTCTGAAGGCATTTATATATTATTCACATAAAGGGCACTGTCCTGTAAAAGCTTCTGTGTGCACTGAGGCCTGGAGAAGGTCTTACTAGTATTGCCATGCTGTTTCTCACTGTGACTGTTTGTCTGCTCCCTTTTGCCAATATTTTTACCCACTTCCACATCACGTCTGAAATTCAGGCAATGATCTTTATGCTGGTGCAAAATCTTAGAAAAGTTAATTGATTGCCCTCCTGGCACAAAGATATATTTCCTTTTTGTTGTCCATGAAATATACTGGTGTTGTGTTCTTGGTCAGCAGTTATTTGCGTACATTGAAAGAGTGTAACAACCCATCAATTGGCAAATTTAGACTGAAAATAGAACTGGTTGAAAGGGATACTGTTAAGAATTTTAGGATTAAATGCTGTGTATAAATGGTTGTAATTTCCTAAGGGAAATTCAGTTCTAGTCAAATCTTTGCAAATGGTATCCTCCCTCACAAAAGCATCAGAAATTTTCTGCCCGTAATATAGCTCTAAAACATCCTCACTGCTCAGTTCTATGACAGCTTTTCTGACAGTGCCTAAGCAGATTTTACATATTCATGTAGATACACTGTCAACCCAGATATTGCCTCTGTGAGCTTTGCTTATCCTTGCTGCAGTGGTGGTGCTGGCAAATCTTTGTTAGAGTACAGATGTTTAAACGCACCCCTTCTGTTTTGATAGAATTGCCCGATATAAACACTCGCTCTTCTGATGAGCTTTGTTATGGCCATTAGGGTGACTTTGGTGTATCTGGGTCATTCAGTACCTACTGACTGGAAAACTGATTTGGAACACATTGAGAAGCTCCTCTGAGCCAGTGATCACTTCATAGCCCTCTTCCAGTTTTAGGCCTTCTTCACCCTCTGTAGCTAGGGGGTTGCTTTTTTGAGGACTGGCCTTGAATTTTTGCTCTCTCCTGGTTTCTCCCAAGTGGCTTTGGGAATACAAAGTGGTTGTGAATTTTTTGAATGTAAATTTGTTTCTACATAAGAAATAAATTTTCAGGGGGAGGGAAATAAATACTTGATGAAAATGAAACCTACATAAGTTTCTTAAAGTGATGGAAAAACACAACACCCCCCCCCCCCAAATGGAAAACACTTCTTTTGTGGTTTTGTGCAGGTTATTTCATCCGTCTGGGGAAAAGATAGTAGATGTTAGAACAAATTCATCCTGATAAAGCATGCATATTTTTTGACAAATGTATTATCTCTATTTAGATCATGGGATTAATAAGATACATTGTCCCCAGAAAAATGTGTGCTCTCATGAAAGAACCTCATTGACATCGCTGCAGAGAGGTAAGTTCAAAATGCCAGATTTTCAAAACTGTTTTCTGAGATTGTGCAGGCAAATTTTGTATATTTGAAACCATGTAAGTTGGCATTTCCTTGACATATTGTGGCTGATTGTACACTTACCTAAGTTATTTGCACACTTACTTGTGTACAGATGTGAATGACAAATGCAGATGGGCTACAAATTTGACTTCCAAAGTCCTATTTGTTTCTGTTGCATCATTGCATGCGGGCATGAGAATGCTGATGTGTTCTCTACTGCGTGCCCTGGTTAAGAATAACTTTGACAGTTCTACTTTCAAATCGTTTAAGTTACCCTTATCAACATTATTAGTGTTTATAATACTGACACTATGATACAGTCTGACACTTTTCCCAGACATTGAAATATTTAAGGTTGTCTGGAGACTCTGGAATGCCCGTATAATCATGAAACATTTATTGTCTTTATCTGCATATCTAAAATTCATCAATGAATAAAAACAGAGAGGGGAATCTTTAAAAAAATAAAACCAAATATTACCCTGCCGTAATTTATAGTTGCTTTCTTTTATCTATTTAAGATGCTTGAATTCACTTTGTTAGCAAATTTCTCTTGACAAGTACACCTATTTATTACTACTAAGCATCCTTTTTAGGAATGCCTGAAATGACACGTGTATTGTTTTAAATAAGATCATAGAGTTAATTTTTAACCACACAAGCAATACGCTAACAATAGAGTGAACAAAACATAATTAATAGTTTTATGCCATTCGTCAGGATCATTTTATTTGCTGCCAGCATATGCCAAATGCAAAAATGTTTTGACTGCAGTTAAAAATTTTAGAAAAAATTAAACCTGTTGTCATTGAAAGCATAGAACATATATGCTACTAGGTATTGCGTGCGTTCCTGAATATTTGCATGTCTACAAGCATGGATGTGCCAATGGGAGAGTAGGGGTATATGAGAACTTTGCCACTTTGTTAGCAAAAGATAATGTAACAGCTGTTCCTGCATCCATCCATTTACCGTGAGGCAGCATCCCTCTGTCCCCAGATATATATTTCATTCTCCCCTGGAAAAGGGATTTAAAGAAATAGCACCACATATATATTTTGCTTTTTACAGAGAAATTATGATACCACAGCCATTGATATCCCAGTATATTAGTTTCATGAAGAAACAATTTTATTCTTTTTTGTGGTTTTTTTTCATTGCTTAGTTTTGTTTTTTTATTTTTTTAATTTGTTGGGTTTTTTTTTTAGAAAATAATTGCACCATGTTTCACGATATCTATATTATTCTTGTCTCACTAGACAGGACCTTGTCGTTGGCAGAGACCGTGATGTCTTACTGTCACAGCAAAGGGTACTTTAAACACCAGAGACATGTTTCATCCTGAATTTGTGGCTGGTTGGAGTTTGAGTTTGGCTACCAGTGCCACCTCAGCAATTTGAAACTAAAAGCGTAACCTAGAGGAAAAAAGTAGTATGTGTTGTCTTAAGCTCCTATTTAGTAAAACACTTAAGTGCTTATTTAACTTTAAACATGCCTGAACCATATTAATTCCTTATTAATTGCTGATTTGTTAATTTTAGTGGATTTATTAAATTGAAGACTTAAGAAATGGAGAGCCCCATAGGATGATAGGACTAAGTAAGATTCATACTGAATAACTCAAGTAGTTCACCTAAGGGCTCACAGCTCGCTGTTTACATAGGCACACACTAACATGCATATTTCCTATGATGTAGTGTACTGCAGTGTATGTTAAAAATCTCAGATTATTTCCAAGCAAACTGGTACCTTTGATGTGATACAGGGCAGATCCATGCAAAAACCCCTAATGTCCTGAAAAATCCGTGCTCTGCATAAGGTACACACTAATGGGGCTGCATTAGTGTAGTCCTCCACCATGCTCCATCAAGAAATGCTATGGATAATATTACCAAGCTTTGTAATATTAGTAAGACTTTGGAATAGAGATTATGTTCAGCTCCTTTGCCTACATTGCTTAATTCTGAAATTGATGGTTATATAAGCAGCAGATGGTAGAGACTTTTGCAAATGTGTAGTATTTTCAAATTAACTTAAATACACTGCAATGTGACTGTGCTGTAAAACAGAATTGTAAATTGTAGATATGCACTTGTAGATATGCAGTGAGGACTGTAACCTTTAGTTTTCTAGCTCACAATTTTGCTTTTGTTCTCTGTTCCATTTCTGGAACAGAAACTCTTCATCAGTTTGTGAATTTAGGTTCAGTACAAACAGGGGAAAAGAGATTATCTGGATTTAAAACACTAGCAACAATAATAACAATTTAAAAATACTTATAAGAAGGCACATGTAGTAGGAATAGGGAAGTCGTCATAAACGATACCTCTCAGGCTACTAGAAATATTTACATTTACCAAGGGATGGGCAGCTACAGAAAGAACAGCTTAATGAAATGCATTTGGACCCTCGGAAAAAGTAACAGGCAATGGAGAACTGGCCGGTGCTGAGCACAGGTAAAAGTTAACAGGGGGCTCCCAGAGGCTCAGGATTGATGATGATCTGTTCAGTACATTTATTGGATTTATTTGCAGTGTAAAGGATAAAATAAAGGTGTGTAAGGAATGCAAAGTAAAAGAAACAAAAATATAGATGACAACAATTTTTGCTTAGTCAAGTTCAGAGAAGCCTCTGAGGAATTCTGGAGATCTACCTGATTTAGGCAATTAGGGAGCAGAAATTCAAATATACTCAGTTTTGACAAATTTTCTGCAACGTAAATTGTATAGAATTATTTGCAGTGTTCATAACCATTGAGTGAATTGTAAATGAGCTATAACTACTTGATAGAAAGAACTTCAGTGAAATTCAGATCCTACTGAAGTCTCTGGGAGTTTTGCCATTTCTTTCATTGGGGATAGGGTTTCCCCATGATCATCATTACTGTAGACAGCTCAATAGAAAAGGCTGCTCAGTTCACAGTGGTGGTCTTAGCAGCAAACAAAATGGTTGGATGAATAAAGAATGGGTTGGAAAATAATACTGCAAATATTATGATACCTATCAGTGATATCCTCTTGCCTTGAATACACTGTTGAATTCATACCTTTCTGCTTGAAAATATATACATCATAAACAGAAAGGATACAGGAATAGTCATGAAAAGTGTCCAGAAGCATAGAGAAATTTACATACAAAGAAAGAATGAAAATAGGAGACCTTAGTTTAAATGAATGAGAAGATGAGTAGGATTTTATAGAAAATGAGTGATTTACACAAGGTAAATCTGATTTCTTTCTTGGCTGTGTCCCATAGCGCAAACAAAGAGGTGTGCCAACAAATTGAAAATTGATAAGGAGGAGGTTTTGATGTTTTGCAGAATGGGACTTACAGATGAAGAAAGTCTTTGGAGTGAAAAGCATGGCAGGATTAGAAGACAAAACAAAACTAGATGTCCATGTTTGTAAGGCTTTTCTCACAGATGCAATTAAATAAATTAGGAAAACATGAGCTAACATTTATCCTATGACAAATTTTTCAATGAGTCTCCCTTTGGGATATTGTCGATTTTTGTTTTCTTTTCAACAAAGCCTGGAACCTGTTCATTACGGGCGATAGGATGCTGAGCATACTGCTGTGACTTGTATGACAACTCCTTCCTAACTTCGATGTCTCCTTCCGTCAGCATGGGGCTGTAATTTACTACAGGTTAGGAAAGAGTGAGAGAGGCTGAGCACAGCCGTGCAGAGCAGCGTCAGGTGGCTGGGCCTTATGATTGCTCCGCAGAAGCAAGCCTCTGCTCTGTAAGAGGGAGGCCCTCCTCAGATAAGGAGCTCTGTGGAAGTCTCTGGGCTGAAGGAGGATTCTCATTCCCCCATCAGAGGTCAGGGAATCTTCAACCTATGATGGAAAACAGGATTTACACTTTTATGTTCATCTTTTGTGTTTGGACAATAAATAAAGTCCTGAAGCAAAGACTACAGACTCTTCTAGACATTGATAATTCCCTGGGCTGGTAAATAAGTTCAGTCTCTCAATGTTCTATTTTAGCTTTTCAAGTAAAACACATTCTGATTTGGTATTTCAAGCAATGAATTGACTAATGCTTCTGCCACACAATGTAGCAGGAGTTGGTTCATAATATCCAGATGCTGTCAATGGGCAATTTTTTTATTTCCAACAAGAGTGTCTTTGAGGCAATTTTTTTTTTTATGATACAGTACAGTTTCTTATACAAAACAGTAGAAACAGCTTAGAATAGCTAGAAATGCTTAATGATTAGGGTGGTACACAGCTGAAGCATTACCAGTGAAACAGCTTACTTACTGATTTGTTGCCAGGTAGCGAGCCAATTAGCAGTGCTGGTTATTATTTACATTTCATGCTATATATCACTAAAATTGTGTTGTTGATTTATCATTTATATTGTTGTATTGTCAGCATAATTTATTCAGATCATGCTGAGATACCTGGGAAATTAAGTAATAAAGAGAATGGCATGGAATATATCTGTATTCAGAGATATTTACTTTGCTTTTAATGAGAGTGCATGTTCAGGTAAAACATACATCACTTAGCTATTAAATTGTTTTTTAAACAAACCTGTTAAAAGTTTATACCTTGTATTTTCTATAATTAGTATGGCTTGGTTTTTATTCTAATCTGGTTTTTACCATTAAATAAGTCACTTTTTACAGATTAGCTTAAATAGCATACCAACTAATTGTGCCAACTTAGTTGATCAGTGAGCTTCAGAAAGCCATGCTAGTCGATATATTATTGAGGTATCTAGTGTTCTTTATGTATTTAATGCTATAACTTTTTGGCAAATACTAACACATCTTTTTATTGGAAATCCTTCCTAATTGCTTGTATTTTAAAAAAAAAATATGAAAAATTGAAAGCAAGTCTATATTTTACAAGATGTAAATATTTTGGATATACTCAGCTGACCAACAAAGGTGCCGTGTTGGCTTTTGAATGCTTTTTGTACTTTTTTTTCCTTAGAAGGGAATAGAACTTTTCTGAGGTCTTTGTATAGCTTCATCTTATAATCTCTTCCTTTTAATCATCCCATCTAGTCCTTTAAAAAAAAATGTCTTGATTACGTAATAGGCTTATGTTTGTTCAATAGGTTGGCTCTAGTCAAGAATGATTCTCTTGAAAATGTTCTATACAGAAAAAATGGCCTGGTAGTTGCAGTGGATGTGCTTTTCCATTATGACAATGCTGTTTCTTTATAAGTTTGTGAAAACTAACTTTCATGTTAGGCAATAATTCAAAGCAAAGTGGAGGAGGATATTATTTTCCTTAAGCTGTTAAAAACCTCTTATCTTTTTCAGTTACCTTTGCCTTTAGTTTCAATTTATTTTTGTTTTTAAGGATAGCTCTAACACACATGTAGAACCACATAAAACACACTTTCTTCTAGTCTATCTCGATACAGGAATCTTCTTAAAGTGACCTTTGCTTAAACAGCTCTATTGACTCCAGCACTTGAATTTTCTGCCAGTCCTGTGGTATGCTTTTCAATTTTCACAAGGCTGCTTCTTCATGGTGACCCTCCTGGAGTAAACACCAGAAATCTTTGAGCAACCGTCTTATTTTCCGTTTACTAGCTTTTAGTTAACCATTTTTGCATATATTTGGTATGCTGCAATTTTTATATGCCTCATAAATCAAGGGAAAAAAAGTTTCTGTTAAACTAAAAGGAGAGAATCCTGAAAGTGGATCTTTTCAATTAAAAAGAATCTCTGATAATCCTCTGTATGAATTTGGATACAAAGTTTTGTGATCGGGGTATATGATTTAGTGTTTTGGTAGTAAGATGAATGAAAAATGTCAAGGAAAAAATGACCGTTGCGCTAGAAACCTTGCTGTAACATGGCTCAAACCCATTTGGATTAATCCTGTGCCTTTACAGTAAAGAACTGTGAAGGAAAATTTAAATGATACCTGTCTCATCTCATTGCTTGTAGTGGAAGGAGACATGTATTTTGTTTGCAATCTTGTATAACTGAAGTACAGCACTTGCTGGTAAGTAGGTGTAACAACACGCTCAGAAGTTGAAATCATAGATGTACTATGGTTTTTGTGTTAAGGTCTAAGTTAAATGGTCTTCAAGAGTACAAGGTATGTGCAGTCAGGTGGATTATCTAGAGGCTGAAGAATTTTGTACATTAAGAATTAGCAGACCTCTAGTAAAATATTTAACTTTATCATGTTAATAAGCAAAGATACTTCATTCACTTATTTTGTCAACTGTATTTTACTTTCAATTGGAAATTATTCATGAAATATGAATGCACTTATGGCATTATATTTTACGAAAAACTGAAATCTAAACTTGAGACAGGCAGCGCTGCATGATAAGAGATTGGGAGCTTGTCTGCATGTTTGTGTGTCTGTGTGCAGAAGATGGAAATACCTCCTTTATTTTTGCCATAAGATATGTGAATCAGCTGGGAGTAAGTGATCCTCTACTACACAAGTTTACTGTGCATCTGCTATGAAGATTTCAGGAGGACAGCAGGTTTTCTGCTTTCCACATTTCTCCTGAAACCTCTGCATGTCATTACACAACTGAAACAGAATACATGATGGGCTGTAGGAAGATGTAGCATTATTCCATCTGTGAGAGAAAAAAGATCACTTAACTTGCTCTTAGCTGTGTTATTTGAGATTCACAAAATCTCTTCTCACTTGAATGATAAATGTCAAGTTCCCACAGAACCCATCCCTTATTCTCTTTAAATATAATGGAAAACATTTGTCCATGGCAGTTAGTGGGTTTTGTATTTTAATGTTATAATATTGATGAAATTAAAGTTCTTTATTTTAATGTTATTTACTACAAAAGTCAATTGCTTAATCAAAAGCTGATTCCTTTAGACAGAAAATATGCTACCCCAAATTCCAGATTTTTTAGTGTTTATCCTTTTGAACTTGGATAACTTATGTTCTATGTCTTAAACTTCACTACTCTGTCTCAGGATTTCATTAACAATATTAGAAATATTAGCATATTTCTGGACTTGTGTGCTCTTCTATGCCACTCCTATTAACATGTGATATTGCTCCCAGTTTTCTTAGCTGCAATGAATAGTCAAAATGCATCTTGGAGAGCTGAATGACAGCTTTCTTTGATCAGATCTCTTCATCCTCCTGAAGTTACCAGTTGGTGATAAATTAGTGGATTATTTTGGTACTGTGTTTCCATGTACATATGGAAATAAGTACCTATTCTGTGAGAACACTAAAATCTCTCTGTTTTTTGGATTTCCTTCAAAGTAGCTTGTGTATCACTAGCACAATGTTGGACATCTTTTTAGTAACTCTAGATGGACCATATCTGACATTCACCTAAGATGGTGTCCTGTGTCTTTTAAATAGGGTTTAACTATCCATTTGTATTATCAAATCAAATAAACAGTTGACAGAATGTATCATGTTAAATTTATGCCAGTTTTATCTTGGCTTTCCTCTCCAGGAAAAGCCAGTTTTGTACAGAACAGATCTTTTGGAATCAAACACTGTGATTTCATGTTCAGTTGATCTATGTTAAATCTGGGTTGTTTGCCCAAAATTTCTGTACTATGTCAGGTACAGATAGTATGAAAACAAAGAAAATACTCAGAAATATCCAATTCCCTTTTAATCCCTTTTTTGCCTTTTAATAATACTTTCTTTACCTAGTTCTTGACATATGAATTTTAGTGTCTTTGTTCTCCTGATCTGTGTTGCATTAAGCCTACACAGTCTGGTGAGGAATACTCATTTGGAATGCAAGAGTCAAAAGAGAAGTTTATTTTGTGTTGAATTGAGAACTAAGGAGGTCATCAGAGCAACTGTTTGAAGGAGGAATGTCCTTTTATAAGCAGATTTAAGAAGGAAAGGTGTCAGATAAGAAGAATCATGGAAGAGATGAATAGGAGAAAGGGAAATTTAAAAGGGAAGTATGCAGATTACAGAAGAAAGTAGATAGGATGATAAGAAAGATAAGACTGTTTGGGTGGAGATCATGGTTTTCCCATGATTTATAGAGTTTTTCAAAATTCAAAGCAAAGCTGTGCTGACTCATGGTTATCAATATCAACACGTCTCTTAGGAATCCAAACCAGAGAGGTTAATGAAGCTCTGGTACAAAGCAGATGGATGCATGGGACTTCAGTATGCCCCATCCACCCTCCCTCCCTCCCCATTCTGAATATGTCTGGAGAATTCAAAAAGTTTCGAGCTAAATCATCATGTTACGAGAGATAACATAATAAAGTCAAAGCTGAAGAAGAGTTTATCCTGTCCATGACTTATTTTCCTTTACCAGTATGATTCAGGCCTGTGAACAAGGCATTTCTTGAACAAGGAGGAACAGTAGCTCATGCCTCCTCTCTTTATGCTCCCAGCACTGTTGACTCGTTCTTTTCCTGTGCAAGACCCTTCCCTTGCATGTACACCTATGACAATGTGTACTGTACTAAAGCAGATCTGTGTAGCTGAGGCTGAAATCTTAGGTCAAGAAGTCTTCAGGAGAGGAGAAGAAATCTCATATTTCACTCTATAGTCTCTTAGGAAAAAAATGTTGGCATTAAATGTTGCTATCTAGTTGATTGTATTGCTTCCTCTCCTCTTTTCTATTCGTCTTTTCTATTCTTTCTTTAACAAGTGTAAAATAAAAGTGAGGCAGTTTTAGGAGCAACTCAGGCATGGCTGGCACAGCTGCCAAATTCTGATTTACATAGCTGCTGATCAACCAAAGGTTGGTCTTGTTGATATGCAGTAGTCTGAACTCTTTCCTCAAAACTAATGGGGCTCCAAAGTCAAATAATTATCTACTGGATCTGTGGAGATCAGTGGGGGTTGTCCCAGTGTTTTCAGGGTGGGGTCTTAATGGTGCTCTGAGAGTAAATGTCAACAAAAAGCTCTCACTCTCAACCAGCTGTTTAGACAGTATCTTAACTATTTATACTTGCTGTACTCTGGAAATACTGAAAAGTGTAGACAATCAGTGGAGGGTTAAATTAGGAAACATTGTGTTATGTTGTGTACTGTACTAGCTAGGTTTATCTCTTTATCATTTTGTTCTCATTCCAAGATGAAGTGGAAACTGGGCAGAGAAAGATTAATAGTCACCAAGCAGGGACACAGTGATTGGAGTGATGTTGCATATGTTATGTTAGTCCCAATTATTTCATTCGATAGCAGAATTTAATTGTGTACCTGCATTTTGGAGAAGTTTTCAATTTGTCATTCCTTGTGACTAGGTGAAAGTTGCTCATTTAGATCAACCCAAATCTTCCTTATCTGGATAATTCTGCTTCCTGTTTAATTTCTGAAGACAGAGGAGAGATTGTGTTTGAGAATGAAATTAGTTGTACACAGTGATTTTACATTATTCTGTACTTGGGTATCGTTTACCAGAGGTGAAAAGAAAGGCAAGGTGGGGGGGTGCAGACCTTAGCTTTATTAACTTAACTTACCTGGGAACTCTGATTATCATATGATTTTGATTTTAATTGTGACTATTTGATGCATGATGCAGTTGTTTCACAGTTCACCATCAGTCCACTGTTTGGCCCTTCTGCCCTCTTCTCATAGAAGATGTTAAGGGCTGAGAAATGGTATTTTGTCACTGTTCATTAAAATCCTTGATCCTATCCTTCAGCTTCTTTAAGGAATGGTTTCCCTTATGTCTTCTTCTGGTTGTACTAAAGCAGTACCTGCACTAGATTATTTCCTCACTTGCTATTAGATACTGCTATCACTTAGTTTAGCAGCCTTCTCCTTCATTGGGGAGTGGATAAGCTATTCCCTTCCAAAAATTGGTTCAACATATATCTGCTTCCTAGTTGAAGAGAGGTAGACTGTTCTCCTGGAATAATTGAGAACAATATTTTTGATAGGTAATTGCTGACCCACCCCCTTCCTAATTGCTGATTTCTCTTCTGGCTTTGTCAGCTCTGGAAGCCTTGTAACTCTGTTCTGCTCCCCTGTTCAGGATCAGAGTTAAATTTTAAAACCTAACATATGAATAATATTTCCACTTAGAGTGAAATAATTTACCTCACGTGGCTGCTAACCAGTTTAAGAAAGTAACAAACCCAATGCTACCATTCTGTTTCAAAAATCACTTGCTAATCTGGAAACTTGGTCCCACTGGGTGAAGATCAAATGAACAATATTATACTTCTGCACTCAGCTGCACATGACCTGTTCACAAAATCCAGAGGGAAGGGGTAAATAGGAAGTGTTTAGCATCTATGAATTGTTAGCTTATTCTGCCCAGCAGGCTGATGTGCTCTGGATATAAACAAATCAGTCTCTACTTGATCTGCACCTCATGCTCTTTGACATCACCATAAATTCATTTTGTATTTTTATGGAGAATTGCGCTGACTGTGGAAAAGAAGTGGCATGGCATTAGCAGCCTTGGCACAATTTTATTTTGCGTTAACTGCAAAATTCTATTTTTTCCCACACTGCTGTAGTTCTACGGCTCCTTTTATCATTTTGGTTTTTAAGTCACCCTTGCATAATGTTTTCTTTTTGTTAAAGCATCAGTGATCCTTTAACTTATCTGTGAAGGAACAAATGATTGTGTTACCACGTGTGTTTGATTCTGCTACAGGGTCTTTCTCAGGTCTTATCACCACAAAATATGGGAAAAGCCCTTGGAATAAAAGTCATATTTAAAATTGTGTGACTTCCCCTAGCAAGTAGTCATGCTATAAAAACCGTTAGAGAAAGAGTTTAGTTTTTGTAGTTTTCTGTCTTAACGTATCCTTCAGGAAAAGAATATCTTCACATCTCTTAATGGTGTGATAGCTTTCAAATGTATTGTTGTCTGAACTGTTGATTAAACAAAATGGTGCTGATTGCAGCAGGGTGGCTAAACGTGGACAGAAGTAGCTATTGCAGCCTGCTCACTAAGAAGTCATTTATCAAAGTTTTATCTGATTTCAGAGGCATTAGATTTATCAGTCACAGTTTATAAATGGCATGTCATCAGGATCAAACCGAAGCAATACCTTACTCAAGCGCTGCTGTAAAGCAAGTGTTAACATCTGCAGATGTACTGTGTCCTTGCACTAGGAGGTATATCATGCAACATGTAATTACAGTAACCTTTAGTATTTTAGTTTAGTTCTAGAATTATTTTAGTTGTTGTTGTTGTTTTGGTGATCAAAGTTTGACTTCTGCTCCTCGCCCAACGCAAAAATGTTTACAGTTTCACTATTGGTGAGAAAAGCATAGCCATTTGGTACAGTGTATAGAAATAACCCTAGAAAAGTTGAAGGGCCAGCAGGTCCCTGAGTGCCGGCAGGAGCGGCAGTGCAGGGTGTCGTGGCGAGGGCTCAGCCCACCGCCCCAGCCAGGGAGCAGGGCGCTGAGGGCAGCCCCAGCCCAGGGCATCAGGCCCCTCCCTGGGGATGGGACCGGCTGAGGGCTGGGCTGGATGTCAGCCAATGGGGGGGGAGGGCCGGAATCGGGCCCGGTGAGGGAACTGGGTTCCGAGACAGCCCAGGGATGGCCAGACAGGACCAGGGAGCCTCAGCACCCTGATGGCAGGTCTCTTTCCCACTGAAATGGGCAGTTTATCCAGAGTGTTTCCAGACCATAGCTACTTATCTGATGAGCAAGAAAGTTCAAGGCATACCGAATAACACTACAAAAATTTCCAGCAAAATAACTGATGCACATCCAAGAAAAGGATTTAAAAGAAGCCTGCCTGATCTGAGAAATAAACCTGTTGTGTATCCCAGCCTGAGTGAGAGTCTTGGGTTTGACTGTTTGGATGATGAAACCATTTGAGATTCAGGTGCAATATGGAGGGACTTTAATAAAACTCATAAAAATCCATTAGAGTCTAAATTAACCGTGGTGGTTCTTTAACCAGCCTAAGAGAAGAAGTGCTAAAACCCCAGCAAGACAGACACCCTGACAACTCACTTGGTTTTTGGGGTATGTTTTAAAAATTTTAGCACTCAATTCTGTATTTGCAAACTTAAACAGCAATTTGTTTATTAAGGGTGAGAAGATTATTTTAGACCCTTGAAAGCATACACAACTTCTTTAAGTGATTATGAAGGTAAATCTTATTGTCTGGGGAAATGACTTCTGCACAGCTATTTCTTTTATTGCTGTGCTGAATGTGAAGGCATTACTCAGTTTAATAAATCCTGCTGTATCTCTCAGTCTGTGTAGGCTGATATAAATATCTCCAGTTATGTCATATTACCACCTTTGTACAGCTAATGTTACGTCTTGATGACTGGTGGCTGATAAATGCAAAACCTCATTTGGTTTGTGAGTGATTGAATGCTAACACTGTTTAGATTTCTTAATATACTTGTATTAGCATGAATAAGTAATGAGCATGCCAGGCTTTTTTGAATATTTGATTGTATCTTTATAATGGATTTGTGTCTCTCTCTTTGTGCTAATGTCATTGTAACTTTGTTGGTGTCATAACTCCAAACCTTAGCAATCGATCTTTATCAGAATATCTTAAGTCAATTACCCTCTCATGGCCAAATTACTGTGTCATAATACTTTTCTTATAAAAGTATTCTGCATATTGCATTTAGGATACAAATAGGTACTAATTCTATCCGCAGTATATTTCTCATTTCCTCATCGTGGCTTCTATTAGTGTATTGATCAGTGATTTTTGTTGTACTGTCTCTATAAGCATACATGTACGCATGCATGCTTTAAACATTAAAGCTTCTCCTAATTCTACTATTTATTAATAGACTAGCTGACCCTTAAATTCAGCCATCTTTCATGTGCCCTAGACTTCTACTTTTAAAAATTAAGCCCTAATGTTTACAGTTTCTTGGAAATCATCGTCCATCATTTTGGATAGTGATTACTGTAGGAAGCAAGTATTAGTTTTTCAGAGACTTCTGGTTATTTTAATGCCCTAAAAAAATATGTACCTGTAGTACAGTAGATTTTCTTTCATCGTACTGCATCATGTTTACTGACTGATTCATTTAACAAGTAAAAGAATTGAAAGAAATGTGGCTATTTTGTTAGTAGTTTCTTAGTGGTTCCTAAATATACATTGCTTTTTCTATTAAAAATACCTAAACAGAAGACTACTAGACCAGTGATACTGGCATGGACAGGGTATTGTCTGGGTGTGCATTGTTCTGTCTCTGCGCTTCTGAAAATTGCTTCTCTTCTGAGGTGCCAAACTTACCTGAGTCACCCCTGAAGCAATACTTTTGGTTATGGAAATTTCAAAACCTGTTATGTGGACTTCAGTTCATGACAGACTTAAAACATTGCTGCTTCACGGCAGAAGTTGGACCACTTATTCTGGAGATGCATAGTGGAAATCTGATGCGTAGTGCTACACGTTCCGTACTTTCACTGCGTTACTTGTATAGCTGAAACATGGATCCAGCTGCTGTATTTAATTACCTACTTTTATCAGAAGAACCAGTATGAGCTAGAATATAGGACTACTGGAGGTGGATCTGCCCCTCCCCTTTCCTTTAAAATCAGCTAGCCAAAATGCTTCCCATTTTTAAAGCTATATTAATCAAAATACACTAATAATAATGTAAAACAAAATAACTCTGTAACAAGGCACAACAGAATTGCTGAATGAGGGAAAAGCTCCACAAAATGGGATTAAAATAAATTACTCCTGCCTGTCAGAGACTGGGAAAGAGATGGTCCTATTCTCCTATTTTGCTTTTCAGTCCTTTGGCTTAGTGGCTTCTGGATTAAAATAAACTTCACACGGTCCTCTCTGATTCCTAGAAAATTTCTTTCTGTCTCAGCTCCAAGGCTTGGATCTGCTCCATGCTGCGGACAGATCCCTTCTTTTCTCTGGAAACTTCCAGCCTGGCTTTTGCTGCAAACTGTGCCCCTGCTATCCCCACTGTCCTGCTCTGCCCACTGCTTCTGGGGGCCTGCAGGGCTGAACGCTCCGTCACTTCAAGGGCAGGCGCAAGCTTCCTCTCTTGCTTCTGCACAGGGTTCAATCTGATCACAGTACAGTTGTCAGAACAACGTAATCACATAGAAATCCACTCTGCCGCCCATCCACAGAACATCGTAAACATACCGTTTGCAGTCCTTAGGTAGTAAACTGTGAAGAAATCCATCAGATTGTTCTCTTTGTCACAAACTGTCACACTGCAAGATGTGTAGAGCATCTCGGTCCACTTTGTGACTGAAAAAGAGGGCATAGTATGTCCATAAAGGTGAATTTTAATTTTTTTTACATTATGTAATGCAAGAGAATGTTGTGATCAACAAAGGAGAACCTGAACAAATGGCCTTCATGCCCCAAAATATTGTCCATTTACACTGAAGGGAGTAAAAATGCTTCCTGAGATTTTGGTCCTTGTTTTCCTTCTAGCTCCTTGTATTCTGGAAAGAAGTTATTGAGTGTAATTGCCAGGAGAAGTCCATGTAGGTCCATCACTGTTTTCCGGCAGAGTGGAAATGTGTTATCAAAGTGTGTCAAGATAAGCCCACAGGACTCTTGCAGAAAGCCGTAATGAAAACATCTGGAAACACCTCAGACTTTCACAGACTTGTCAGTGATTAGTCCAAAGATGAAACTTTGTGAACCTTTCTCACCTGTTTTTTTGAAACTCCCCACCTTCTATTTAGCTAGCAGTCTCCTTCCCTAATGGTATTCACCCTATCTGCATTCCCACTTGCACACGGTTTATTCGGGCCTGTTTCCCATGAATCTTTATTCTGTGTATTTATGTCCCACTTTTCAGACATAAGCAGCATGCTCTCTGGATCAGCAACAGCTCACATAGAGTTTTATGTATCTTGTCCTATTAGAACAAGCCATATATTTTTTAGTTTAGTAGAATTATGTGGGAGAATCAGAAGGGTCACATCTCCCTCTGGTTCTTCACAGAAGAAAATGAATGTGGTATAGTTCATATTGATGCCAAGTACATAATCATATTTCCCTCCTACTTAGGAAACCTTAGCCTCAGAATTTTATGTTAGATGAGCAGATGCATTACATGGGATGTTTTCCAGATTCCTTTTAAAAAATCTGAGTCACTCAGTGTTTGCCATGCAAAGTCCTGTACTCTGTAACAATGTCCCTAGACCATTTGAATATGCACCAGGAAACACACTGAGCAAATTACTAGATTGAATAGCAAATTTTTAGTAAAGTTTGTCATTCAAGTTAACAAAGTGACATTGGTGTAAAAAAAATTTATAAATTCTAAAAATATGGTCTATATTTGCACCTCATTTTGAAAAAAGCCTTGCATTTTTGCTTCACGAAATATGCACAGCCATGACCTACATGATGGTATCATGTGGACCAGCATTCTGCATTAAGCAGGCTGACTTTTGTGGATCCCCTTCTTAACACTATGTATGTACTATGCAAGGAGTCATCGCAGGGTGTTGGTCAGCTATGCAGGGTTAGCTCACAGGTCCTCATCTTTGAGGAGGTATGTTGCAAGTAATATTAACAAGTTTACTTTTTGTGGTTGACTCTTGATACTTATTACAGTTTACCATGTAAATACCTTCACGTGCATGATGATTTCGGTGATACTCATATTTTGTCTCATATTCCATGAATTCTCTGAAGATTTTAGTTAAGTTCTGTCTGGTGAAAAACTATCTGGTCTGTTAACTTTAGAGACTTACAAAACTTACAAAACACTTTGTAAGAACATGTTTTTGGTGAACTGCGTGTGTATGAATTTTGGGAACAAAAAATTATTCAGAATGGTGCATGGCTTCAAACAGCATGGTAAGCATGTAGCTCACAAGAAGACTTATCAAATCAAGTTTTTTACTGCTCTGTGCATATACATATAACTCTCCTTTCACATCTGCTTTGTATTTTTGTATTTTCCCAGCACTTTCTGAGCCACAATTCCAACTGTGGTTTTATTAAGTGAGCTAGAAATAGATTGCACTAGGTGCAGGTGAAAGCAACATCTGGCTTGCTAACTTTATGATTGTCAGAGAGTAAGGACAACTTTACTCTCTGATGTAATGTTATGCCTCTTGTCTTCCTAAAATGGAAAAAAAAAAAAAAAGAAAGATTTTCTTCAGGGTGCTTTGTCTATGAAAGGGCTTTATGGGGATATACCCTTATAGAAATTCTTTTTGAGTATTTTGAGTACTCTTTTGGTTAACAACCAAAAGATATTAACTTTAGTAATAAGAAAGAAAAACAAATTTCTTAACAAGTGGATAGTGTTTCATTCATGCTATTTCAATACTTTTGTTAAATGAAAGATTAAAAGTGGCATTTTTAAAGAGAAGGCTTGACAATGCTCCCACTTACTTAAGTGGGCAAGTAAACTTCCTAATAAGCCTCCGTAGGTTTGATGTCTAACATACGTGACTAGTACTGGAAACATGCGGCATTCATGTTTCAGAGCAGACATCTTCACTGCTCCACCTGGTAAAACTGATCACAGCATTGTTCATTGCTAGACCTCAGTCTGACTCACAAAGAGCATAAATACTGGAGGCATGCAGAGAAAGCTCATGCTTCTTGAAGATTTATCTTCTTTAGTGTTTCATTTTATTCTGATTGATATCTGCCATACCTGGTGAGGAGAAAGGCTACCTGCTCCTTTAGAGAGAATGCCTTTCAACGATGCGCCTTCTCTTGGGACACAAAACAAACTATATGGCAGAGCTACAGGCCTTGAAAACAAGACCCAGGTGGCTGAGGGATTATAAACCTCGGAGTTAGGCAGTTCTAGACTCCTCGCTCTGCAGCAGCCTACTCTGTGAGTTTTCATTTATTTCCCCAGCCCAGATACAAGCTGGAGATTATATCCTAGAAATAATTTGCTCTTTTGTCGGCTACCTGTTAATTTTTTTTTAACAAAACTGTATTATTCCTGTAGTGGACTTCTCTGAAAATTGTCATGACACCCCACCTCCCTAAGTTGGAAAACTTTATTTAATTCAGTAGTGTATTAAATGAATTAAGTTTGAGAGTTAGTGGCTGTTTTCCCTAGGAGCTTATTGATTTATATATTGCAAACTTGTCTGGGTGAGCAAAGGACTTTTTTCTCAAGTTCCTCAGCATAGTGGTTTCTCCTGCATGTTTCCTGGTTGAAAATTCCTTTTCCTTTTGATCACTGAAAGACCATTATTAGTACTTTTACTCTCATGATATAAAAGCATTTTGGGGGAAGTTAATTAACAGTCTGTCCTTTTCCATCTTCCAGGGTTTTAAAAATCTGTTTAGTTCTTGGGGAAGGCACATATTAAAATAGAATATTGCATGGAAAAGCCACCTACAGATATTACTTCTGAGATAAAAGACCTGATAAAGGAGGCAGTGACTTTCTTTTTTGCTTGGGATGTATACTAGGCATTTCCATGGTGATTAGTGTTTTATAAATGCTAGAGATAAATGGTCATAAAAACTGCTGCAAACAGCAATAACTATTGAAGTAAAGGCTTAAACAATCCTCTCCTACCAGCTTCCCCTTGTGATTCACTCCTGTGAAACTGTAACTTGCAGGCCTATCTGACCAAGCTAAAAACCTCATGTATAGAGCTTATATTATCTTCTAACCACCTGGCACTTCTATATTTTCATTTTATTTAAAAATATGTATCATCATTCAGTGGCTCCAATTATATCGATACATTTGTTATAATGTTGACAGCATTCGTTATCAAAATGTACTCGCCATTTGTGGAGAAAAGTCATAGTAAGTCCACAAGTAATGTGACTTACTATGATGACATAGTAAGTCACATTGACTGACATATAAATGGCACCTGCCAGTCACTGGAGCCCTGCCTGCATGTGCAGTTCTGCCTGGAATCCAGACTCTGTCTCAGATCACGTCACTTGATCGGCCGTTCTTGTTGGTCTCTCTATGCCAGCTGGCAGATTACCAATAAGAAGAAATCATATGAAGTGGGAATGGTGATATTGTTGGCACCTGTCGAGTAAGGTAAAGTCTGTTTTACTTGTAAGCCACAGGCTATGGAAAATTGACCAAATCCCATACTGCATATCATACCTGGGCATTTTTTATATTTGTACCTGGAAGTCTGTGTCACCTGGGAAAGGAAGGTGGTAGTCTAGATACAAACCTGGCTTAAAGCATCTTCTTTCCTAAAGAGGTGGTGTAAATAGAGCTGATCTCAAAACTGCTATCAAAGTGCTACAATGCATGAATTGCATTTGTTACATTAAATGCACAATTCAAGGGTGAGGCTTTTCAAGAGTATAATTTCTCATCAGAGGGATGAACTTCATTCATGCAAGGTTCATTGAAAACAGTTACTTCGAGTTCCAGTCAAAATCAACATTGGTAAAGAGTGCGATTAAGATTTGTCTCATATCTTGTTTATTCCACAGTGGATGTGGTTTGCTAATTTGCCACAGTCGAGCATCTGATTCCTATTTTTTCTCTTGTGATGACAGTTTTGTATGCAAATTCAGAATGAAGTGTCTTTGTAAAAGTCCAACGTTTCCACGACAGAATCAACACTTATATCCTATTGCTGGTCTTGCCACAGTGTGTGGGAACACTTTGCCAGCGATATATACGTCTTATAAATGAAGCAAACGTTTGTGACTTTGGAGTTCCTGTGTTCTGAACTCTCATTTTGTCCTGTGCAAAGCAGCAATAGTAACATGAATATTTTACCTATTTCAGTATATTTCTCTGCTGTGTTTAATTTTATTCCTTTTATTGTGGATGCCATAGGACTTAGAAACATGTTCAAAATGTCATATTTCTATATGGTTTAATCTCTACTAGGTGGTTACTGGATTAGAATGCCTGTAACAAACCAATCACTCCTAGTATTCTTCCTGATTATTAAATGTTGGATGTGATCACCTAAAACCTTGTACACTTAAGGTTTTGAGGCAATAGTAAGGAAAATAAAAATTGCCTCATCTCTTTAGATGCCTATGTGCTCTGCATTAATTCATACAATGGATTTTTTATACTAAAGTTTTCTTAAGATATGACAAGTGATTATTTCTTTAAGTATGTACTCTATCCATTATTAAATTGATTATTCAAATCTCATTTAAAACAAGAGGCCAGATGGCAATATTCCAGTATTTGTTGCTACTGGCAACCGCAAACCCCAAACTGAATGATTTTCCATTTTTCACTGTGGATGAAGGGATCTCTTCATTTTACATGCAATAAAAAGAAGCTACAGCTAACCAATTACAAAACAAGATTGTTATACTAATACTTTATAAAAATAATTCACTGACACTCTGTTACACTTGTTGATGACCTCATAAAATATGTGATCTATTTCTAGGTTTGCTAACTTTGTTACCAATTATAATTTTTAGTTAGAATATTATTGTCATGAAAGGAAGGCTTTTTTTCGGTTTTAACTTGCTCAGATTATGAGACTCTAATTAACAAGATTATGACTATTCACTATAAAAAAAAAATTAAAAAAGGCTCAGAACCTAATTTACTTGATGGCTGATACCTGTGATTGAAGTAAAAGAAATGTATATTGAGAGTAAACTTTAAGGTGATGTAATAATGTCATTTGAAAAATGACAACTGGTGAATGAGTGCTTAATGTCTCTTTAGAATTATCTATGATTTAAAAAATAGTGACTGAATCAATATCTAGAACTTGCTCAAAGTCTCACTTCTTAGCATTTAGGCATCCCACAACTGACCATTTCAGCTAATTAGCCAAAAAATGACAGTAAGGCAAGGAGTATCTGGGTCTCCTCCTTAATGATGACTTGCTGTGTAAAGCTAAAAAGTGATGTCAGTATAGCTCATTAATTGGTATCAGAGAAGAGATAATAACAATAATAAAGACAAATATGTAGAAGTAACTTTTTCATTTTTGTAGAAGGGGTTGTTTTGCGTACAACTCATTTCTTCATATGTGTACTTGTAAGTACCTAAATGTATGTGTTTCCTAACTATGTGTATGCTTGGCACTGCAGATATGAAAGCTGGGTATTTTAATGATACTTGACTGAAACTTTATTTTGGGCATAATATTAAATGGTCTTGAGTTGCATTTATCTTGTTACTTCTTGTTTGTCTTTGGCTCCCTATGAAATCAGTAGTAAAATTCCCACTAACTATGGTGCATACCACTGGCCCATTTTTCCTTGGTTGCTCTTTAGGCAATAAAATTTCTGGTCAATGACCTGCATGTCTGCATAATTGTAAACTTACTATACATTGGTTATTAAATGCAACTTGACTGGTTTCTTAATCTGGGTGGGAGATGAGAAAATGGGTCCTAAATGACAGATGTTACTCAGATTGCTTAATGCACTACCAGAAAGACCTAAGAGGTTGTAGTAAAGAGGCTAGTACAAGAAATATTATTTATTCAATTTAACAAGAGATTTTAGTAAGTTAAAAATTCTCACAACTAAGTTTTGAAATAAAAAGCTTGGTTAATAGTAAACATGCTCAGACCCATAATCCAGAGACTATTTACACTCTGGTAATTTCAAGAAACAAATATTAGCTTATAAATGCTGTGATGGCAAAATGTGCTAGCATACATGTTAAGTTTCTAATCAAACATTGCAAAAATTCATTAATCAGTATTTCATAGTTCATTACAGTCTGACTAATTTTGAAATCCTTCATGTAAATTGATTAAATGTCTTCACTATTCAGATAAATGGGCTTTTGTTTTAAGCAACCTTTACTGTGAAGTCCATATTTCTCCAGGATTGAGTTCTGGTAACATTTGACTGTCATGTCTGACATACTAGCCAGTTGCCATTTCACCCCTTCTTCTTCCCCTCCTCTATATTCCAAATATCTCATTGACCAATTGTGAGAAAAATATTCTTAAATCTTCTTCAGACATAACAGGTCATAGTTAGAAAGTGTTCCATCATCTACTGTCATCAGTCAGCAAAGCTTTTTTTTTTTTTTTTTTAAATGCAACTCTTGCCCTTGTTTAAAGTGTTTAAAGGAACTGTTTTGCTATATAAATAGCAGACACGTGAACACCTCAGGCTGGTGATCAAGTCTTATTTTACACAACAGAATACACGTGAAAAATACTCTGGGGGCAAAAGCTCAGCTATTGCACTCAAATATGTGTTGCCGTAGTGCACAAGCATTTAACCAGGGGCATGCTGCCCTCCCTATATCCACAGCCTAATGCAGCCACAGAAGCTGCTGCCGAATGCCAGCTCCCGCTACGGACGAGCACAACTCTGCCCTCCTCCAAGGCAGAGCTCCCCTCAGTGGGGCTTCTCAAATGAGAGGAAAGACTCTGTTTGGTTTTACTGAGCCTTGTATTAGGACTCCAGGTTTTCCAGTTTTATGTAAGACTGTGATGGGAGATTAACGGAGCTACTACAGCACATAGTGCTTTTTATTAGAGAGATACCACATTCTTTCTCATGTAAACATATAGCAGTTACTCTATATGGCAAACACAGAGAACAGTTTCATGTAGTCTTCTGCAAAATAAATTCTTGTGAAAGCATAGTGCTGGCTGGAAAAGTAATGGCCATATTCTTGTTTACTTTACTGGACAATTTAAAATTTCTACTGTGAATTTCTACTGTGAATTCTTAACTGGCTTTTCAGAAGTATTCATCACAGTTTAATTATTTCAGAGCTCATAAAACGTGAATGTAAGGGCCTGAGAGTGGCCAGCATATATTAAGTTCTCAAGTTAGAATCTGACTGCAGGAGCTTGTTGGTCATTCAGCTAACCATTGTGGACTCTTCTGTGTATCCAGAAAAATGATTTATTCTGTGTTTCCTCTTGGGTATTTTTTTAAAATCCTAGTATACTCTTTATATACTGATAATCTTGCCTATCCTGAGGTCTGTAGTCCGCCTTTTGCAAAAGCTGCACAGGTGGCAGTCAAGAGCCTCTGATCTTCCTTGGATAGTGCCATGTTTTGATCTGCATGCTCTGCCCTGAGTGTTTTCCCTGATGCTGTAGAAAGGAGATTTTGGTGTGCACTGTTTTCCTCTCCTCCCAGTTTGGTAAATGAACCTTGGATCTGCAGATTATGCAAATTATTTTGCTTAATTTTTACTGGCAATGCTGCAGTGTGCCCTTTTCACCCCTTGACAAATGGGTTCTGGAGTCCTGGATTCTTCTTACCTATGTCCTTCTCATTATTTCTGTGCTCCAGAAACATGATTTTTCGGCATGTTATATCTTCAGCAAATGAGGGAAATGGCTTTACTATTAGCTCCCTGGTCAGCTCTGAGATGCATGCAAGTCATAAGATGCAATTGCAGCAGCACGGCCCTCAGTAAAGGCAGAGCTGCATCTGCCCTAACTAATGCTTTATTAATTATTTTTTTTATGAGCAGTTCAGTAGCAGTTGCCACAACAGTATCTAAAAGAATAAGAGGCAAAGCCAACTTTAACTGAAAACAATTGCTCTGCTCCTGAAGAATACGTGTGCTGTTTTGATTTCATATTTAAAAAGAAATATGAGGATTCCAGAAGGTGTAGAATGATCTACAAAGGCTGATTCAGGAAAGTAGAGAACTTCATGAAAACTGAATCCCAAGAAAAATCTAGTAGACAGTAACACGTTACAGTTGTTGCCTTTGTTTTTCATCGTTTAAGGAGTTAATTTGCAAGCCACAACATCTAGTAGTGAAACATGCTACTTCTAATGACCAGAGGTATTTTTTTAAAACTGGCCATGGCCAAACTGATACCAGAAAGATCTGTCAGATCAATATTGTTGTTTTCAAATATTTATGTGTATTTAGTCTTACATGTTCTTTCTTATAGGCTGTACTGGATCACACACCATGTAGAAGTAGAATATACCTTAATTTTCTTCCTGTTCTTTGCTAGGTCACCATGATTAATCATTTCAGTGACCTTTTAACCAAAGGTTTGAACTTTTTCACGTGAAGTTCTCACGTCTTCCTCTTTAGTTGGCACATTCCTCTAATTGCCACTTTGTTTGGATCCTTGGCCTTCGCAGTCCTTTTGAAAGCCCAGCAGAATGTCTGGGTTCTCAGCTGTGTAATGCTAGCCCACTGAGGAAAGGCTTTCAGGAATGTGCTTCATTTCTGGTTTATCTTGAATTCTTTCCTTGTTTTAATACTTCCCACTTTTTGTTCATATATTGAGAGACTTCCAGTTTTGAGATACAGTCGTGAACTTTTTTTGGATTTTAGAGCAATGACTTTTTAGTATGACTCAAACTCTGATACTGTAGGTTACTAATTTACAGTACGAAACCTATAAAGTTGCCTTCAGCACTTCACAAGACTAGTATTTTATTGTTTAGCAGAGTCTTTTTGAGATAAAATGCTATCAACTAGTTTTTGTATGTTGAGTTCTTATTCATGTGAACAGCCTTGGTTTTTTCTGGGGACTTCTGCTAGAAGAATCATAGTATAAAGTGCAGTAGATATAAGCCAACTCGTTGATGGAGGAGTTTTGTATCTGCTTTCCTCCTAATCACTATTAAAAGTATAAATGTTTGATTCAATTGAAGGGAGCTGCGAAGAGTTAAAGGGGTTTTTATGATAAGCTTTGGCCAAGCTATTATAATGCAACTTTCAAAGGTATTAGGTTCTTAACTGAAATCCCTTGGAATATCTGAACTCAGATGCTCGGTCTTGTCCCTTGCTGGAATTTGGTGCACAGCTGATACTAAGAGCTGTCAGAAAGTTCATTGTCATTTTGATACAATTGACTATAATTTTCCGGGAAAGAAAGACTTTCTTCTCTTTTTCAAACTTCTCCTCCTGCAGACTATTTGATGTTAATAGTAAAATTTCATCTGTTTCCTTTCATGTCAGTCTACAGAAAAAAAAGAAAGACTGGAAAAGGACTATTTCAAGTAAATTGTTTTACACTTAAGAGATTCCAAATTACATTTATTTCTGCAATATTATTCCTAGGAAGCATTTTATTTAACAAAAGAATAAATCTTTCAGAAAACAGTTTCATATGATACTTCTATGCCTATCTCTGTGGTTTCTGAAGTAAATTCTCCTTTAAAGTTTGCAAATTTTAATTCCAGTGGTAGTACTTTTTTTTTTCTTTAAGCAGCAACCTGATCAGTAACTGTGCAATAGTATGTGTTCCAGCTTCGTTTCCTTTAGTAATTTCATAGCAGATGCCTTCAGTAAAGATACTGTACTTACAAGGATAAGGTGAGCAGAATACAGAGAATATGCCTTCTAGTTACCCGGGAGAGATACCCAGGAAAGAACAAAAAATATTGAAGCAATATGTACTTTTACCTGGCTTTTATGAACATAAGATTTTGAAATAATTTATCCCTCACTTCAGTAATATTTGTGTCTTTCATAAATCATATTTACATGTATTTTATGGAAAAATAGCTCCCCTTACTGCCTCTGTAATAAAAGAGTCCTTGCAAATCTGCTCCCTAATAAATTAAAAGTAGCTGGCCACATCTATTTTGAAAGTCATAAAGGGGGATTAAGTGCCCATCTCCCATTAACTTTTGATGATGCCTGAGAAAATCTGCCAGAAGATTTCTCACAGATGCCTCCAAAACTAATTGTCGGAGTTTACTTTGATTTTAGGAGCAAGAAATTTCCCATGTTACACTCTGCTTTTTGTCTCCGAGAGGATCATTGCTTAGTAATGTGCCCATGCCTGATACTTTTTTTTTTTTTTTAGAAATGTCAGCATTCAAAGGCTGAGGATGCTTTACCTTTAGCAATACTGGCTTTTGTAACATTATAAATACAAATTTTCAAAACCTTGCCTTCTAATATGTCTTATTGTATAGCCCTAATAAAATCCTCAGTGATATGTATACAAGTTCACTTCAACAGAATGATAGTTGTCCCTCCAGGCAGCATTTGTGGCAATGGCCATTGCCGTTGGAGGTGGCCCATATGAGAGTGGAGGTATGTAACTTGTGTTCCTGCTTGTCTGTGCACATACTGTGTGCCTTTGGCAGAGTATCTCCCTTCTTGGCAGCTATCTTCCTTCTCGTCTCTACAGATTTTAAGATATATGCACTAGAATTTATTTTAGTAAGTGTTTGTGCAGTATTTGCTCAATGGAGCACTCACCTTGAGTCCTGTAAGTAGATAATAGCAAAATGGGTTCTGAAAAGCATTAAAGGTACAAGTAACAGTATAGGAGGTAGGAATGTCTTCAGTTTACATTTTTCTATTGTTTCATTCAAAAAATCATTTGCTATATAGCCTTTTTGGTGTTTTGGTGCACTGTACCATATTGCTGTGTGGCATTTATATGCAACAGAAGAAAAAAAATGAGGCATCATAACATTTAAGAGAAAACTCTTTGACCACTGGTGTGGTAGTGGTCTCAGGAGCAGCCTAGAGCTAAATGAAGTTATATTCTTTATAAGCAGGTTAAACCTGTGGTAAAAAAAGCTTAGCTAGAAAGCTTATTTAACCATAAGGAAGATTAAACTTTCCAAGTTTCCCCTCCTTTCATTAAGAGGAGGTTGATATGTACTGTTTTCAGAAGAGACATGAAAACGGGGGGGGGGGAGAAATATCAGTTACCCCAAAATTAGTGATTTTATTTTCTTTGACTGTAAATATGCTTGTTTCATATTATGATACTGTTTATATTATTACTTACTAGTGCATTTTCAAATTCCCTTTAGCAACATATTCCATGGGCCAGCTTCTCCTATCAGAGTGAGATGGAGAAATCAGCCTTGGGGAAAGGGAAGGAACAGGACTGGGTAATAGTGATGCTTAGAAGTGATCTAGCATGCAATGAATTCCCAGTTTCTTACCTGGCTTGTAGTGGAGCCAGGCAGTGTTATCAAAAAGAAAGGGGCAGCAGTTTCAGACAAGTCTATTGTAGAAGGTGGCACCCTGTTTTCTCCCAGATATCTGAAACTGGAAAGGCCATCACAGTTATAAATGTTCAGTAGAGTTACCTGTTTGGCTTTGCGAACTAAAGCAGAAGAGATAAAAATCACAAATGTTTTTCCTCTCCTGAGCTGATGAATTTTCTGCCCCACAGTCCTCTGTCTGTCTTCCTCACATTCTTCTGGTATATATTTTGTAGGTATATTGCAGAGAAAGGATGGAAAAGCACAAGACCAGAGTCGCTCATGTTCTGGACTAGGTATGACTAAACCGGACTCCACAAGCTCAAAGAAGTTTTCAGTTTTATCATAGTTCTCCTTGCATCCCCTGAATCCTTTACCCTTGGTGATGGCAGCAGCTGCTGGAAACATGGCCACAGTAGAAATAAGATTGCTGTAGTTCTGAAGGCAGTGAACTAAAAATGAGCTATCATGGTCTCCAACAATCTATAGACATGGAGAGTAAAATATTCCAAATGGCTTAATTAAGTCTGTTGTGCGTCTGAATCATTGATCCAAAGGTGAGTGTCTAAAAATGGAGTAATTTGGTGGAAAAACAGTGTTTTCCTGGATTAAAAATTGTGAAGTAAAATAAAAAAAAAAACATGGAGATTTGTCTATAATTAACATTTCTTCATGTGTGTTGTTTTTTTTTTCTCCTCTCATCAGACTTAAAACCTATTAAACTGAAAATCAGAGAAAATCACTTAAATCTGTCCTATGCGCAGTACCCATTAGTTCAATTTGAGTTAATTTGCTTTGGAAATTAAAGTAAACTATAGGTAGTTTGCCAAATAAAACCAAGATAAATTTTGTGATCCAATGGTGATTTAAGTACTTTTTGTTCTCATTTACACTGGCAAATTTGATCTGGATTAGCTAAGAGGAGCTACATATCTAAGAAAGCATTTAACAAAAAATTAAGAGAAAGTGTCTTTATATTGAAACTATTTCTCAAAACTAAAAAAAGGGTGCTTTCTGAAAATATTGTCAATACGTTAATAAGAATTATTTTTAAAGGTTTTGCTAGACTTTGAATCTAAGCAGCTAACGTTAGACAAGGGGTAGCTATGTAAATCCAACTTGAGTTGCCATTATTAACCATTAATCTTAAAATAGATGAATCCATAGACGCTGGAATCATACACTGATAATTTAATATAAATGTATTAGCCTTGCTAATAATATTCTACCAAGGACCATTTTAAGCATCTGAAAAAACGACAGACTAACTCAGTAATAACATAATTTTAGACAGTATCTTAGTTTGGGGAAATATGGTTTTTGTTACAAAATTTCAAAAGATAAAAATATTTTAAAATGTTCTCCTTATGCTTCTATTGTGTTTTTACTTTATTGCTGGTGATTTCTACTTTTGAGTAGCTAATGGGAATGTATTTTTTCTCTGTATTGCTATTACCTCTTCCTGCTACTTTCCAGGTCACTAATTTTTCTGCTTAGAGTTCATTCTGCTTAGACCGATATGCTGTCTTTTTTAATGAGGTTATTTCTGGGTTATTAGCCTTCCAGTTATATGATACCTTATGTGAAAGATCTAATTGATGTAAATCAAACATAGCTTGCAGAAGAAAATCAAAATGATCTTTTAGATATTTTGTAGGTTCATGTGTTTCTCAGAAATTTTGTATTTAAAGCTACTTTTTAGACAAGAGGGTTATATGTGGCTAATAACACAAATAAATCTTTTTTTATTCATACATTAACAGGTTCAAAGAAGTGGAAATTGAAGAAATGCATTGGCATTTTGGTTTGCTGAATAAGCTTTAGATGGAAATTACTCTGAAAAGTATTTAGTGGGAGGGGTTTAATTGTACAGTTCAATAACCTCGCTAACATTTTTTTATTAAAGCATTCTTACATAAGCCGTTAAGCTTTAGGTTAATTTTTACTGTTATTTTCTGGTTATATTTAATAACAGAGATTGGAGATACAACTAAGACTGTGCTATACCTTGTTAACACTTTTAAATGGATTACATGTATGCTGCCTTTTTAGAATTATTTTTGTTGCAAATTTTGCAGTCAAAAGGATTGTGTTGTTATGTTACACATATTAAAAGCATGTTGTTTTCCAGTCATTTTGCTTGTGGCAATAGGTAGTGTCAAAGGGAATTGTGTGACTTTTGTATATACATTATAATTATATAGGAAAGTAAAATGTGATTTATTCTTTTTCACATTGGTTTTCCCCTCCTTGCAGTCTGATATTTTTTACCTCATCTGAAATGTCCTAGTTTAAAGATACATGAGTGACCTTTATGTATACCAATTTATATTCTTCTATACTACCTGAGCATGTTTTACATAATATACACACAAAAGACATGTTGTTTCTTGAGAAAATATCTGGCACAATACACCCCAATTTACTTAGCTGTGAATATTTAGATACGTATTGCATTGGAATTTAAAGTTTGTCTTGCAAGCTGTCAAGTTGTTTTTCTTTTTTTTAGTTTTGCCTGTGTTTTAGGGTTGAAATATATAGTAGCGTCAACCTCTGCTGCCACACCTTAGTTCTATTTAACACATCTACAAAATTGTTTTTCCTGCAGAAAACTGGGGCAAAATCCCATTTTGATCTGCTTTACAGATCTATAATGAAAGACAGCCTCTAGTAAAAAAAGCCTTTCAAGCTAATAGGATACGTTTTGTTTTGCTTTTGCTCAGAGCTAGCAAGCTATCCATTAGTATTCCTGAATCACTAGAATTATTTTATTTCCCAAGAACTTGGGAAAATTCCTGTTTTTTGAGGGATAGAAACATAATAAAATGTTGGAATGTTTGCTAAATCTTGTGCTGGTCTTCTGAGCACGCTTAGAGTCAATGAAGTATTTTGTGGGAAGCTGAGCAGGCCTAGACTGAGCTGTGTGTTCTGGAAGTTAAGCATATTTGTCTATAGACAATGTGTTTTCAGACAAAACTTCCTGGTGTATTTTTGATAAACACTAGATTGTGTGAGAAATTATAGTGAATAAAAAAATATATCACAGAAAACAACATCAGTCTAAGCAACAATTTAATATTTTTTTTTTCTTGTTACCAGTCAATAGAGAAGAAATCACAACCGTTCAAGTAAAGACATTTCCCTGTTGAAGGTGAGTTAGCAGTTGTTAAATGAAAGAAAGAAGATAATAATAACAGCTAATTTCTAAGAAGCTAGAATTTTGTGGTTGTCAAAGCCAGACATGCATTTTGGCAAGTAAACTTAGATGTGTCAGGTCTAATCTGGTGACTTCTAGTACACCATTTGGACATTACAGATTTAAATTAATGGCATTAGTTTCACTGACATAGTTTTCCCAAAAGTCACTGCATGGTTCATGAGATTTCAAAGTATTAACATTATTGTTGTTTAAGTTGTTTAATTTGAACTAAGGATCTCAAAGGACATAACAAAACACCTAGAAAACTGAGTTTAAGAATAAGCTGGAATATTATAATTTATTTCCTTGAAGCATGTAAATTGAGGGGGAAAAAAAAGCAAAAAAAAAAAGCTGACACCTTGGTTGAGGAAAAAAAATAAAAACAGTATCTAGAATTCCTTCCACGACATAAAGTGAATCCAGATTAATATCTGCTTGGGAAAACTTCTTACAGGTACATCCAATATCAAGAACCTCTTGAGAAAACTGTTGGACAGTGGCATTGTCTGGCATAGCAAAGACAGGTGTATTTCTGTTTATAAAGCCACAGAAAATTTCCTCCACTAGGTGAAGGTAAATGAACTTGTGGGTTTTCTGGAAGGTTTTTCCTGCAGCTGCTTGCTGCTAGATGGTAGAACAGTTCTGTGCCTGCCAGAAGGTCCTCTACAGAGTGCCTTCGTATCAGTACCAATATTGCCCGTTCCACGTGCAGCAACTGCCATGAAATATCCTTCTAGCAGAGTCACCTTCTTCAGCAGTTACAGAGATGCAATACAGTGGCACTGCATCTTCAAAAAATCTGGACTGTCACTGTAATCTTCTCCCCTAGATCCTTTCTTTTCCTGGAAACCCATAGTCTGGTATCCAGGATCCTTGCTGGAATATCTGGTTTAGTCTTAGGGATTAATCTGAGCATGAAATTGTTCTGCAGGTTACAATAGAATTAGAAAGTCTTTAATCCTAAATTGTGTCTCTTAAAATTTTAGCTAAGTCCAGCCCCACAGTAACTTGTGCCTTGGACTCCATCAGGAGCTAGAGTGGTTCAGAGTGCTCTGGTGTGTTGCCCACAGTATGATCTGAGGAGCTTTTTGAAAACCTGGGAGAACTTAAACAGAGGTGGCTCTAGCAGTACCATCCCCAAAACCGCATGTGCAGAAGCAGGCAGAAATTCAAGCCGTGAGTCTTCTAGAGAGCTTGGTCCCTAAATGTTGCCGTAGCAGTTGATGGTCTGGATGGAAGGTATCCTCTTAAGGTCCACCAGCTCGATGCAGTTGAAACTGCTTTTGTTTCACATTCCTAGCTAGATAGAGCTCACCATTGAGGAAGCAGACCTCTGCTACATGACTCTGATGAATTGCTGAACAGCGCAGTCCTAAGGCTGAACAGGAGCCCAGGATCAGTTTTGGGCTTGGCAGACCAATACATCTGCAAGGCCTCAAAAGTCCTTGTGGGACACGTGTGTGTGTGTGTTTTTCCTAAAAATTGAGCTTGCCAGGTGTATCCTTTGCAATATAACAAAGTAAATCCTTTTCTTCTCCATTAGTCCTTGTGTTTTACTGCCCACAGCAGCTCAGTTCTATTTAGCTGTGGGCTGCTTACCCAAAGCAAGTAACTGAAATGAATGATTGTCTGAAAATAGCTTATTTGTCAGGCTCTGTTAATGCTAAAGTTTATCAGATGATATATTATTTTAAGAGTAATATATTGATAACAGAGGTTGTGGTAGAATGCTGCTAGAAAATAAGAAGCTTGTATTTATGTGATAAGTGCAGCAGTCAATTTGCATTCTTCTATATAGTTTGTATTGCTTGCACACATCTAAATGCAGTCACACAATTGCTGAATGCTGTTAAGGTCCACACATTGCTCAGTGACGGAAGACAGCCATTATAAGACTTCCAAAGCATGTTTCCATCAGTTTCCTGTCATAAGGCAGGTGGGTGGCAGACTGTCCCCCAATCTGGCCTGTTGGGCTGACAACAAATGTATCCAAATTCATCCACAAAATGCTTGGTGTTACTTGGAAAAAAAGTCTGAAGAGGCAAATATTAGTAGCTTGTTTGGCAAAAGTTTAACTGAAAACAAATGACGAGTTTTTTAGTACTTCTGTTTTGTATTTGTTTTACTTAGTAGTGGTATTAAATTAATAGTTTACATTTGGCTGATATTAGAATTTGGGTAGTGTTAACGTTTCGGTCAAACAACATAGATTTATTTGCAATATATGGGAGGAAAAAAGGTGATGTGACTTTTTTCTTTCCCTTCCACACTTTTCTGATTTGCACTGAACCAGTAATGAGAAAGCAAATGTATGATTGTTTTTCCTTCTGTAATAATTCTTATTTGAATTCCTTAGATGTTTAATTATCTTCAGTATTGAAGAGCCAGCTTGTTCATAACTCAACGTCTGCCTTTGCAGGACCTAAGCCCTTTTTGCATGCTTTGAAGTAATGGCCACTAACCATCGCATCTCATTCCACTGTACAGTGGAGCTGCACAGCCAGGATGGCACGGCTAGCCGCTGCTGCTACCTTGCCCTTGCAGCTCATAGCAGCCAGCAGTAGAAGCAAAACAGTATACAGTCAGTAGAGATGCCATAAAGATATGCTAGATTTGGCCATTTGCCATACATGAAAGATAGCATCCAGTCGAAGCATATGTCTCCCACTGTCTATACTTCCTCTGTTGTCCTGGGCTTACAGGAGACCGCTGTTGTTTCTGGTTTTGAAGTTATGCAGAGAAGATATTGTCCTAGCACAGGTCTTGCAATGTGCAGTGGTGGTGAGTGTCAAGTAACTTATGTTGTGTGTTTCCCAAGATTAAGAATTTAGGCAGTTGTAGCAGAAGGATCTAATCACATATCCTCACTCGGGTAGACCTTTTTGTGAAGAGAGCACAGATGCTTGGATGCTTACGCTGCTGTGGCATTGGGAGGTGTGTACGTTCTCTACGTTGTAGATTTTAAGAGGTTGAATCTTCAAAACTGATCGTATAGCAATTTTTGGCTTTGTTTTAAAACAACAAAAAGCTATTCCCTTTCATTTATATTCTAGTCCTGGATATGTGCAAATGCTTTAGGGCTCTGGGTTTAAATAAGCAGGGGACCTGTGAGGTTCAGACACTTAGGGTTTGAATCTTACAGCAGGAGAATGGGTGTGATAATTCAGGAATTCTGTCATTCATGTTTCAGGTACCACTAGGAACACTTTTGTCTTTGGGTGATTTAAGTTTCAAATAAAGTTCTGGACATTTGGAAGGAATCCTTGGTTTCAGTCTGCTTCTGTTCCTCTCGAGGAAATATTTATCTTCAAGTTAGGGGTGTAATAGGGGGTGTGTTTATGAGCTCTTTAAAATGTGAAAGTCTTGGTGTAAATGTCTCAGGTCTTCAAAGTTCAGTGGTGAATCTTTTTTGTTTTGTTTGGACACAAAAGGAAGGAAGTTGCTTATCAAATTTATGGAAGTGCTTTAACATTTGCTTTTTCAGGTGTGTGAAATGGCTGGCACTTACTTCCAGGTCTATATCATAATCTAATAAACCTTTAATCCAGAAGAGTCTTTAAACCACTCTGAGTAATTTAAACTGTTGTATCTGCCTGCCTGTAAAAGATGGATAGTATTACCATTCACCTGGGAACTATCTTCATTAATAAATTTGGATGAGGTTCCATTCACTCTTTTCATCTGTGCTTGATAGGGAATTCTGCAGGTGCAGTCGAAGGTGAAATTGGGGGGGAAGAGGAGGAAAAAAGAATGTCTGACTTCACAGTAGAAAATTTTTCCCTTTAGTTTTTACCATTCTGAAATATCACTTTGTATGATTGTTCACTCTTACTACTGCAGCACCAAAACCCATGATAGTATTTGTAGTTTTTCAACAGGCTCTGTTAACATCAAATATGAATATTCTTTTTCCTCTGTTGATAGTAATTAAATGCAATAGAGATCATCCTGAACTTGAAAAGGCAGGCCGTGGTTCAGAACTGGGATGTATAGTTCTAGAGTATGCATCTTCTTGTTCATTTATATTTCATGGGTATGTGAAATTCTGGGAATTCTATCTCAGTACTTCTGTAATTTGTGTACAAGCAAAAAAAGACGGAAAAGCCTCATCTGCCTGTTAGTAATTATAATACTAGAAATCTAAGAAGCCTCATCTGTTGCTTGTCTGTTTAAAGTAAGATTTAGTAATCTGGAGCAGTACTGAAGATCAGATACCTTTCTTTTTGTTCAGTCCCCTCCTTAGCAGAAGCATCAATGCTAAGAACATTTCAGTTTCTGGTCTGTGAAATTGTTTAATTTGTGTTTACAATGCATTTAATTTCGGGAATGCATATCCTTCTCCAGTCACGTAGCACCTCAGTGCCAAAGTGTAGCTATTGGAGCCGCCTCGTACAGTGCATTGTATTGTGCACTGTACACACAATACTGTGTATTGTGCCTGTCCTGGCAGTAAGCTCTATGGGAACCCTCCCAGGCAGACAACACCATGAGTAATCTGCAATGACTCACAAGTTAGTTGTCTGACTTGTGTGTTGATTTGCCAGCTAGAATCATCTTGGTTTTATCTATGATGAGGACATCAAGCAAAGTCATTCTCCTCTTCCAACATGCTGAATTTCATAAAACCTGTAAGAACTGAAATGAGAAGGACTTCTACTCTTTTTCAAATTTGGTTGAAATTGGCCAAAGGTTAAATGGTATGGTCAGTGGCACCTCAAAGATGGGCAACAACGGTTGCAGAAGCCTTGTTTTCTTAAGGAGCAAGGTTTCTCCCTTAGTGAGTTTAGGAACTAATGAAATATTCCTAAAACTTCAGAAAATAATTTCCACTATCCTCATTTTACATCTGATAAAGTGATCCCTGGACCACCCTCCCCGCCCTGAATTCTGCTACAGAAGGGACAGATGAGCTATCTGATGAGCATGTTAAGTGTTTAAGTGTTTTAGAACTTTAGAGTCACCAACTTTGCATTCATCTACAGATGATGAAGACTCAAAATAATTATAACTGTCATATGAAAGCAGGTTCTACTTTCATTGAGTTTATAAGTTTAACAATGTGAATATTTTCATTTTTCTCAATATTTTCTACTGCTTTCTATCAAACATATTGAATGGACCAAATCGTGCTACATGCACCATGAATGCCAATGAGTTCTTTATCCACCTACCATTGGAATATTACGGATCAATTTAGCAAGAGCGCTAACAGCAACCATTTTGATTCCCCTTGCTCCTTTTCCAAATCCCAGAAGATGAATTCTTACGTAGTCAGTTCAACATGTAGATGACCAATTTATGTTGTAATTTCTAAAATAGTGTGTTTAGAATTTATGCTAGCTACAGCTCAACAGTGCTGAGCATTCCCAAATTCCTTTTCTTTACATGCATGCATTCTGGTAGGAAACATTGTTCTTTTTGGTTAACCTGTCTTTCTAAGATAATTAATTTGTATTTGGAGCTTTCAAAAAGATTTTAATTAAAAGTTAGATTTATGCCAAAAGGTTTCCTGAGATCCTGGATTTTCTTTCTGTTTTATACTGTGTGTACACTTTTTCAGATTGCTGCAGTAAATCCACAGTCATGTAACATATTCTGCCACTCTCAGAGATATCCTGGCAAAGTCGATTCCACCTACTGTTTTTTCCAGATTAGACTGGTTTATAAATTGGTCTGGAATGTGAATTTCCTTCTCTGTTGTGGTCTTTTGTTACAAGCCATCTTTACATCATGATAAAACTTTTCTTTAAAAAACAAAATACTTAATTTCATTAATCTGTTTAGCAATACCAATATAATGAGCCATAATATTGATTTTTTTACTTAGGATTTAAAATCTCTATTTCTTTCCACAGAATTAAATACTTCAAACTGATACTCAACCTCCTTACAGTCCCCTCTTTAATTTAGTTGTTATAATTAGGCATTAACTGGTGTCGGTGGTATAGCCAGTTACAAGCCATTCTGTTCTGCTTGTCTTGATTATCACAGTTTAGATGTAAAGTAAATTAGAATGAAAGACTATACAGTCCAATTACAGATAAAAGCAGCAAACTCTACTGCTGTAATTAGATGCCAGTACTATTTTTCTTAGATTTTCTATCTCTGAGGGCATTTCTTGTAGCTACTTTGCTGAAGCTAATGTTTAAAGATTTTATAAATGCTGTGTGTCTTTGTGGCATCATCTTTGCTCCTTAAACTTTCAGTGGCCTGTTGTGAGATGCAGGATCTGTGTCTATGTATTGCTTGTCCGTGATACATTTTTCTTTCAAGATGATGTAATGTGTTATCCATATTATGAGTGTATAGACCTTAATAAACACGAGTGTGAAATAGTTAACATCCGTGTGTTCAAACCTTTCCCTTTGTAGCAGTGAGGAAGTACTTGCTTTTTGCCATAATGCAAAATACTACCATCCGTTTCTCCTCTGCCACGGCAGATGTAAGAGTGGGTGTGTTAAGGGTTCTGCTGTCTTCCACTTATGTGACTCCTTCACCAGAGGACAGTCACCTTCACAAATCTGCTGTGAACCTGAGTGTACCTCATTGAATGAGGTGTACCTCATTGGCAGTCACATGTTTTAAACAGCACCTCCCAGAATTATTCATTAAAAAGAGTCTCTGCTTCAAAGAGTTCATGGGGTAAGGGGAAGACAAAGACACTCAGCAGGCAATTGACTTGCTCAAGGTCATATAAAGTTTCCTGGCTCCAAGTCCAGTATCCTACAAACCAACTCTTGTTATCTTCTGAAGAAATCTTTATAAACTGGCACGCAAGCATCCATAAAATAGCAAAAAACAATGTAGGTTGGATTGGCTTTGATGTCTTTTGCGGAAAAGAATCAAGTCCTTTATGAATGGCAAAAAAGCTCTAGATCCGAATTCACTGAAACGTGATGAAACAGACAGGAACCATTCCATCCTCAGCAAGATGGTCACTGTAAATATGACATTTTTGGTACTTCTACCAGTAAAGACAATGCAGGCAGTTGTACTAAGACAGTTTGTAAATGCAAGGAATACTTTATGCTGGAAAAAAATACAAATTCTGCTGTATTCATCCTTCAGTCCTTGAGGTAAAAAGAAAGTACCTTTCAAATAATTTAGGAAAAGTCTGGTGTTTGCTATAGCTGATCAAAAGCACTTGATGGAATAGTTTTTGTACTGAAAAATTCAAATGTATGATTTTGTTATGGGAAAAACTCAATTTCAGTTAACATGTTGGTGGAACACTGCATCAAAATAAGTGGCTTAAACTGTTTTGTTTTGGCAAGTTGTTTCAAGTCATTCCAATGCATACTACCACAATTAGTGAGTATTAGTATTATAGGTGTTATGCTATGTTTAGTGTTTATTATATATTCAATATTTTACATGCAACAAAATCTGAAATTATTTGAATCAGAGTAAGATTGCTGAAGAAATAATGTAATAATGTCTTCATATGAATTTGGGGGGGGATAATATGTTACTTGAAAATAAAAGAATTGTTGTTTTGCAACAATTGCAATTCTTTTTTTCAACTGAAATAATTGAAATGCCAGTTATTGAGCAGTTTTCTACGCCTTCAGCAACCAGTGATATGTATTATATGTCACTGACTATCCAAAGTGTTATTCTGTAAAGTCATAAAATATCATTTATACATGATAAAACTTTCAGATTAGTACAAATTCTTATCAGTAAGGGGATAGTGCCAGAAATTATCTCAAACAAGGAGAATGAGGAGCATATTGCTCATTACGTGTGAAATTTGCCTGACTAGAGTACAGTCCAGCTGCTTGGATTTTAGGTCAGTCACATCTACTCTTTGAGAGGTGAACTAAACCTCTGGAGCAGAGCTTGGGAATAAGGCTGTCCTACTGTTGACTGAAATAGCAGCTACAACTCTTTCACACCACTTGAATGACATACTTGAAACATCAAAGGCATCTATATAAGAGCTCCACAATGGACTTTACATTGTCTGGAGAACTCGTATCACTATAGAAACAGGAAATCTAAAGAAATTTTATGTATCATAATATTAGGGACCATTATTGGGGTGATGTTATAGCTGGTAGTAAAAGAGATTTAAAAAACATACTTGTATTATCGATGTTTCTCTCTTACCTGCTGTGTTTGAGTACCATTTTAATGTACCGGTAAAGTGGAAAAGACTCATGTTGTTTGATTCTCTAGGGTAAAGTTAATTGGTAATTTAAATGAAAATGATAATCAAAAAAACATTTTGTTTCATTTTTCAAAGCAATGTTAAAACTTCCTGTTTCACAGCAAATGTACAGAAAATTATATATGTTGATTTAAGGAGATTCTGTTTTACTTGATTAATTTTCTAAAGATCATTTAAGGTGTAAGCAAAGAATATATTTTCTTGTGAAACTAAATTGGTCTGACCCCTTGCTAATTTTACCTACAATTAGTTTGGTGTAATTATCACAGCATACAATTTAGTCTGCTTCCACAAAAAGTTATTGTTCATGGGGCCATAAAACTCTTTAAAAATTGCTTAATGAACAACTCAGCCATGAGTATGTCTCAGAAGACGAGAATTGCTGTTAAATATGTAGAACGTGAAGATGCAATATGTGTACATTGTACACAACAAACTTGGTATAAAAGCAACCCCCCAGGACATGCTCCAGTGTGGGAAAATAGCATGAGGTCACATAATGAAAGACTGTATCTAAACATATCAAGCTGAAGTAAGATGACACGTGCAAGCTAAATCCTGGTATCTCCTGATTTCTGAAGGCTTGGATTTTCTATCTTAACATGAACTCAGGTTTCTATTGTTGTTGTTGGCTTTTGTTTTTAAAGAAAATGGTGGCATCATTCATATGTAGGATTTTGGACTGAATTACATACTAATAGTGAAGGTAAGATTGTTTGGTGTCAGTGCTTTCCTAAAGCTAGGAGACCTACATGCCAAGCACCACACATTGTGATTTTGATTTCTCTTTTCAAGTAAAGGAAATTGGTGAATCTTCTGCCAGACTTGAACCATCCAGCAGTCCAGAAATGAGGATCAGCCCATAGCAAGAATGTTCAGATACCTATACAGCACCTGTACTTTCACCAGGATTGTTCCACATCTTAATTTTGCTGTGTAAATCCACAGAATTAGCTTCTGATTTTTAATACATATGCTTTGCTCATAAGAGGAAGCAAAACAGATTTCTTCCTTCATTAATTTTTACAGAGACTGAAGCAATTCTTCCTTTATTTCCTCTGTAGACAATGGTAGAGATAAAGATACCATCTCTCATTAAACCTTTCTTTCCTCAGGTTAAAAAAAAAAAGGGGGCAGAAAAACTATCTGCAGATTTACAGTTATGGCTAGAGGGAGACATTTCCTTCTTGAGCTCTCAAATTTATCAGAGATGAACCCTTTCCGTGACAGCTCAAAGTTTACAGAGAAAGTGATAAAGAAACAAATTATATATTTCTGTAACCCTTCACTTTCAACACAAGAGTACTCGCATTTTGTCTTCTGTTGTGGAAACCAATGCTGCTCAAGGAGATTCACTCCTCAGAACAGCAGCATTTTGTGGAAGAGATCTGTAGATAGATCTGGATTGATTCTCTATGCATAGTACGACGGTATTGAAAAAAACCACCAACTTGCCAAAGAGTCTGAAATGAGATTTCCAATGGGATAGAAATAGCACCTAAAGCCAATCTGGGGTTTTAGGTAAGTGCAGTCAACATGGCTTTTGTATTATATCTCCAGAATTAGCGGGAAAGGATCATTACCCTTTTCATTTAGCAAGAGCAACTTGAATCATGTACATCTTAACCTATGCATTTTCTATAGCATCTGTCACCAAATTAGCATGATGCTGACGTATGATTTCTCCTCTTTGACAACCTTTTTCCTTAAACCACTTTTATGGGTTGAAATCTTCTAATGATTTCCTACTGCCAAACTATATTAAGAAACCTGTTTCCATTGCCAATTTGTAGCAGGAAAGATGTACTTGAGCTTCAAAATATTGTTTCTATTCTAACTTTTGTCAACAGTGTACAATAAAGACTTTTGGGTGAGATTTTCAAGATGTACACAATATTAGCCAAAATAGTGTCAGTCATAAAAGTCCCTTTGTCTTCAGTGGACAAAAAGGTAAATAATGCATGATTTTTAAAATCCTACAGTCATTTATTGTAATGCTTTGTGGCTTCATAAGATCTTATTGGATTGGTTGCCATACAGCCTCCGGAAAGCATCATCTTGTGCAGGACTCAAAGACCTCTTTCCCTAGTAAACTAATGGAGTACCTTTTGGCAACCTTCCAACTAATAGTCTGCTCCAGATGGCGTTGCTTACAACTTCTAAGCAGCACAGGAAGAGGCAGCGACTGCCTTATTCTTTCTGTCAAATAAACAATACATGTTTTGGTAGGTTGGGATGTGGTAAAAATAAATCAAGCTTCATGAGCATGAGCAGTAAGCTGAGTTCGTAAGTAGAACCGTTCGACTTTGGAGGTCGAGTTGCCTACTGTCAAGTTCAGAAAGAAATTCCAGATAATACCTTGTGGCAAGCAAATGGTAGGCTCAATTTCTAGCCTGGCTTCTCCATAAGGAAAATGGCCACTCTCTAAAAGAAATGGTGCCTTTTCGCAACAAAACTAGCAGAATGAGTGCTACTGTTTAAACAGTTCCACAGCTCGGATCTTTTGGCAATTCAGATACTGGAAGTCTAAGCATGATATATCGTGATGTTACAACTGTGTACAGCATGATATGGAATGAAATCATGTGGAAAAGCAAAACCTTCTGTTTGCTCAAGTAACAGTGCATTCACCGTGGTTATCAAAGTGGTCAGCTGCGTTAAATGCAATTAACAATTTGGATTTTCCTGCTTGTTTATTCCTTGCATACTGTAAGTAAGGATCTATCAGCAATTCATGAGAGTTAAGCCCAGAAAAGTATTGTTATGAGTCTGTTGTGTAGAAAACAATGGTATAATTGAGATTATTTGTCCATTTCATGGGAAGAGTCACAATACCTGTAAATATGTTGATTCTACTGTTTAATTCTTTGTTTTCCTTGTATGAGCTCAGTGCACATCATTTTATTGGTCTGTCAGAAGCCCTCAAAATAGCAGTAATTAATCTTTAGTGATACTGAGTATTCTATTAGCTGTGAATAGTAACTTTTACTTTCACTGAGAGGGGTTTTTTTAACCTTTGTGGAATGCGAAGTATTGTTCTCACTTAGTTACAATAAGGAGAGAAATACAGAGTTAAACTGTAGTCATGGCAAACTTACTATAAGCAATTCAGATCAAATGTTTAATTGGTATAAACTGGCTTTGCTCCATGTTTTGTGTGCAGTTATAACTACCTTTGTGAAGACTAGATTTTGCCCTTCCAGACAGTAATTTGAGATTATTTTTTTTTTTGCTACAGATGTTTTTTCTCTATGTACAAGATGACTGTCTACAAGACTTACAACTGTACCTGGGTAGCAGGCTCAGGGACATCCTTTTTTTTTTTTTTTAATAGCCAGTCCAAAACCCAATCTTTTTGGAGATAGAGCAGAGAAGGATTTTATGATACTTTCAGATTACATAAACAACTACCTGACTAACTAAAGAATTAAGTTAATATCCATTGCACCTTATATTTTAAGGCCTTATGTTTGAATCTTTACACAGAAGTTAGTGGCAACACTCCCGTAGAAATGACATTGTAATCAAGAGCAGAGCCTGGCTCTAAAGATTTTTCTTTCTGTCATCCCACACGTTACTTTCACCTACAAGAATGACAATCATGACTATTTACATTGGAAACTCTACACTTAGGTCTCCTGGAATTTACACCACCCAAATATTTAAACAAGTGGTTTTAATATTTTACAGTCTTTTAAGTATCAGAAGGAGTTCAACTTCATATTGCAATTTTGAATGTGAGTTTACTTAATTTCATTGAGTAAATTGGCTCAATCATTTAGGATGGGGAAGGATAGTTTAAAATTTGTAAATATTGCTAAAGCTTATATAGCAGTTTAGTAACTATTTATTATTTAGATCTACTATACTTCTTTCCAACAGCAGAAAGAATTAAAGTTATAATAGATTTCTAAAAGCATGTGTGTATATATATATAAAGGTTTTTGTGCATATATATATGCATGTTTAGTGTATGTACACTTTTGTACACAGTAAATGCTATGATACTCATCTTAAAAGTAGTAAATAATGGGAATAGGAGCAGGATAAAAAAACAAAATGAAAAAAATAATTAAAACAATAACTATTCCATTCATTCTGAGCATATCACACAGAATTGCATTAGGAAAAACAATAAAAAATGTGTTTTTAATCTGATAGTAAAAAACCCCAGTAAAATAAAAATGAGATCCATTAATGAAAATAATGGATTTTATCCAAACTAGTTAAATACTTAGCTTATAATTAATTTTTTTTTAGTTGATGATGCAGTAGTTTTAGTTACGTACTGGGTTCCTAAAGTGCAATCAGTACCAGTGTTACCATTTTAAGAAAAAGGTGAATGGATATATATATAAAAATATGTTCTTAAGGATTGCAGGATGGCTGTGGTTCAAAAAAAGAAAAAAACTTTTCTTTGAATAGCATATTAAAAAGAAATGGCTAAGACATTTTGGAATGTGTTAAGTCTCGAGGAAATGGATTAATGGGTCAATAATGTGATCGTACTACCTAAAGGCAGTTTGGTTTAAGAGATACTTCAATTTAGTCACAAAATTTCCGATGTGGTTTGCAATTCTGGAATCTTTTCATTTGTACAGTTGAAATTATTTATTTCAGAAATAATGGATTGAGAAACTAGATTATGAAAGTGCATTTACATTGATGAAACATATTTTCTGTCTTCAGTTTTTCTAATTTTGGTCATCCTCATGTTTTCCTCTGTTTTGTCTTTTGCATCCTGAAAGACTAGATGTGATTAGAAGTTAAATTTAAATTGCATGGATAAATGATTAACTTATTAGAAATCACAATTTACAACTTAATTTATCACATGTCTCCCTAATTTTTCACATGGTGATTACAAATGGGGGCTATATGAAAAATTGGAGACACATAAGATAAATTGCAAAACTATGTGATAAATGTACTTATCATGCACCTTTTGGCAGCCTTACCTCCTCTCTGCTCACTCATCCATCTCTCCTGGGACTTATTCTAATGCTCTAAACCTATAAGCAGAGTCAATCAATCACTGAATTTTAAAATCAAACTCGTCCAGAACTGTTTTATCCCCTTTTTGCCAAACGGAGAATTGCCTTGTCCAGTTTCAGTCCTGCTAATTTGCTGTGCAGAAGTGCTATGGTTATTGTATGGTTGGTAGCTTTCTGATGCTGGAAAGTGGCGATTCCTAACATTCCAAAGGGATACAGACCTTGCTTTCTTACACATCTCCTACAAGATACCGTACACATGGAATGAGACATCTCTCTGCATGCCTACTTCAGAGCTAGCTAGCTCTGTGTGGAATGAAGCCTGTCTTCTGGAGATTACTGAATTATAGTTAAAACTGTATTTTACATGCCCATAATATAATTTGCAAAAGTTCATCACTGAAGAGCATTCTAAGATGTTTTCAGAGACACTTTTCTAAAACCAAATTTCAACTTTTATAAACAGTAGATAATCAAAATACATTGCAAATTATTTGACATAGTGAATAAAGTGTATTTTCAATCTTTCCTTGTATTCAAACTGGGAAAAAACTTTGTACATGTTCCAAAGTAACTTCCTCAACTGCAGAATGAACTAGTCCTAGAAAGGGGGAAAGGTAAGGGGAAAATCTCAGTAAAAATAATTGAAAACTATCAAGGATTTTTTATTTTTAAATATTAATGATATTCCAGATGTAATACCTATTATAATATATATATTCAAGTATATTACAGTATAATATTGTAGTATATTATTATTATATATAATGTATATGTAATGTGTGTCACCATATATAGTGTATATTATCAGTATATTTAGTATATCATGTAAACGTTATTAGAGTAACTTTTTTTTTTTTCCAATGGAGAAAGAAATGTTAAAGTTTCTGTACAACTGATCACAGTTTAAGTTTGTTGTTTCGTTTACATAATCTCTTTTCTGTACAGGGAGAAATGATTCTTTCATTTCTTTGTATGCTTCGGATAGTGGAACCAGATGAGAAAAATGCTTGTTTTGGCACTTCCCCAAAGGGAAATATAGATTTTGATGTTGGCGAAGATGACTTCAGCAAATAGTGCACATAAAAACGTAGCATTTCATGCAAGTTCATAACAAGAAACTACAGAATAGAATAACTTTTATGAAGAAAGTCTATGTCTGTCTTGGTGAATAGGTCCCTGTGCTACCATAATAATGCCCAGTTCTCCAACTACAAACACTTATTTGTTCAAAGTGAATATTAACATTGTAATTTACTATCTAATTACAATTTTACAGTAATAACTGAAAATGTGTTGTTAAGAAGCATCGCATTCACTGCCTCATGCTATCAGACTGTTCTTAGCAGTGTAGTGTGTGATTTTTGTTAACGTACAAGCATTACAGAGATTTCATAGAAAGCATTGACTTGGATTGCAAAAATGTTCATACTCAAACTTTTTTATAAAAAAAATTTTTTAGAAAGCTATTAGTCATCCAATATCACAGTCACATTGCAGCTGATGAATAACTTCTGTAAGCTTTAATGGAGGCAGGATTAAGCCCTGTGAACAATCATTTTGCATAGCAAGCCTTATTCACGTAAAAGGCCTATGCATTTCATTTCTCAAGGAATATATTTCACTAATTTGCAAGGTTCCAAAGGAATGGGTTAATCTTGTAAAAGGTTGTTATTTTTATCAGCTAATCTGAAAGACTTTTCACTTAAAGTTACAGAATTAAAAGCCAATTGAAAAAATGAATGCAATATTAATATTTAGAAATAAGGCATTATTAAAATGTATTTAGTTGCTAGTGAAGATTACTACAAGATGTGTTTTTTGAAAGAAAATTACTGTGAAAGAACTGCAAAAATAAATTTTAGTGGTAATATCACTGGTGTAATTTTTTGAAAAATGTTATTACCTTAATCTTAACTGATATCAACAAGAAAATTTTCAGAGAAGTTAAATTCTATTAATTTCCATTTATTTGAAGTTGATTATAAATTACTGTTGTATTAAACTGTATTTATAACAATTATTAACAATAAAAATAAGCATTGATAATTATGGTATGATAGCAGTGCACACTGAAAAATAACTGATGAATATCAGGGTGTAAAAGCCCTGGGGCATCTCAAATAAAAGTATATGGTAACTGTCAATAGATATATCTCTATTTTAAGAGCCAACCTAACAAATTATACCAAGATGTTTATTGTATTAAAGATGTACTAAGCCTGATTTCTTGACGTGCATGGATTGTGTGTGTGAGTACTTACACATGCCTCCTCATTAAATATATAATGTTATGGGTTTGATAGGGCATTTTTCTCTGCTAGGCAAAAGAAATCACAGTTTTGCAACTTTCAACTTAATGTCTTTACTCACGAGGCTAAAAATGCTATCATAACTCAGCAGTCAACTATTATTTCATATGCAATACAAAGTATTGTGAGTTCCGCTAATTGTCTCAGATTGCTACCTGCTACAGCACAAAGTGATAGGTTTTTCCCACTGTCTGTGGATAAATACAGTATCAAAACCCAATCTACTGTGTGCTCTTCAAATTTACATTTCCTTGAAACAGCAGAAAATATGTTTTCTGTATGACTTTAGCCTTAGAAATCCTCTGCTGGTCTTGCTCTGGAGGGAAAGGTGAAGGAGCACTGTGACCATCGTTTCCAATATTCCTGTTGTCATTTATGCCATCACAGAGTGAAAGGATCCAGAGTTCAGATGGAGAAAGCAAGCAGTGGCTGGGGAATGGCTGATACTTCATTGATTTTGTTGCTTTGCTAAATTGATTGTTTTCTCGCTAAGGAAATGAACAATTGTGCACCATTCTTTATTGTTATCAGCTGATTGTACTTGTTTTACTGCATAATTTTGCCAGTCATAGAGGGTTTTTTATAATATTGTGCAGTAGCATGAGTCTCAAGTAAAATGAATGCAAACATTAAAAGCATACATTCAGAATACAGCATGCACAAAAGCCTATGTGTGAATTTGCAAATAACTTTGCCTAGACAAGCAGTTTTTAAGCCATCATAAGATATGGGGGTTCAACCTCATGAAATTATGCATGGAACAGACTGGGTTTGTTGAAGTGTTCTGAGACAGAGCAAAGCTGGCATCTGTGTAGCCGGATAGATGTAAGCTGGTACCATTATCGATGGAGACAGATACAGGTGGCACTGGGGTAAGCAAGCAGCTTGAGGGACATTCAGTGGGATTTTCAAGGGACAGCAAAGATTTTTCGATGTAAGTAGAATATGATTAATTAACAAGAACAAAACCAAGCAAAGTGCCTGTGCCACATGTGGGGAGTGGGACTGTGTATCCCTGGGGAATGCTATTCAAAAATTACTAAAGAATCATGGGGAAGGGCTCCCTGAAAAGCTAATGTATGAGAGTCTGCTGATAATCCTACTATTTGGGGGATATACAATTTTTTTGTAGGGAAAAGTTGTAGTATTTCTCATTCTTTAGAGGGACTTTGTTTCTATGAAAATCATGCTAAGACAGCTGCAGTCATTAGAGAGACATCATAATTTTGCTTGTAAGGTCATCTCTTCTGTCGAAAGTATTTTGTCACAGGATAGAGATGGCTACTTTCACTGCCAAAAAGCCACTTTAAAAGATTGACAAGAGACATTAAAGAGGATACAGAAATTTGGAAGACATTCTTTTAACCTTTTAATGTGGTGCCATCTTGGCAGCAGTGAGTCTATGGTGGGATTAGTTAGGGACCAAGCATTTCTGGAATTGTGTTCCTTTTTTTGTCTCTTTCCATTTGGGGTATCAATTAACAGCAATTTCACCAGGGCAGTAAAGCAAGAGAGTAAACAGTAAATAAGCAGCAAGCAAAATTAAAAACAGTAATGAGCCTTATGAATACGGGGGTGTTATAAGGCTTGAAATGCATTTATTTTGGAGCTTAGCATGTTCTGGGAAAACATAATGACTTTGTGAATGTATTGTCTCATTTTACATTGCAGAGATTCCATTTATTGGCCCTGGAGGCTGACAAGGAACCGACACCTGTGCCCAAATGTTTTCCGAACCTTGGCAGCGACAGGCGCGTTCATTATGCAGCAGAGTTGTAGTTCCAAGTGTGCTCAAGGCATGGGAGAGTAGCAGACTTTACCCTTGCAAGGAAAATCAGGTTAAGTAGCAAAACAACTGGGGCAGTGGATTTACTAACATGACCCATCTTAATGCAAACTGGTGCTTCTGTGACTCTGCACCACTAGTGCAAACTGCAATTTATGGTAAGTTTGTTTTGGCAACTGAATACTGGGCACAGGAGATCTCATCAGAATTGGGAAACCTCAAGATACTTAGTTTCTCTGTCGGTTCAAGCAATTAATAAATTAATATTTATAGTGCCTTTTAGCTTGGATCTTAGCTACAAATAGCATTTGCATTTTGGGATGGGAAAGCTTTTTTTTAAATTTTTTTTCTGCCCCTAAATAAAGTCTAACAGAGAAAGGCAAAACAGGAAAGATGTGTCCTGTGTTAAATAAGGTTTGTGATTATTCTGAATCGTCTAAAAAATAGTTCAATGAAAACTTATGCAAGATTAAACAGTTGTGGAATCCCCAGGGTTTGGCAAAGGAGAGATTAGTGTTTTACCTATCAATAAGTTCAAGGTTGATTACTTTAGCAAAATGTCAGTTTTTCTGTAAAACAACATTTTACATAAGTGAAAATCGTGGTCTGTAATGTCATTTCCATGGTTTCTGTGTGGCCATCTCTCCAATAAAGGTAGAATTTCATTAAAGTAAGGCCTGAAGCGTAAGCAGATGGATTTTATTTTTAAATAGGACTATCTATATAGATTATAAGAGGAAAGTTTTGTGAATATGGTATTTCAGGAGCACTAGGAAGCAATTAGGATCATCCATTTAGTGAATTTTGGTGGTCAGAAAGACATTAGCTAGGATCAGGTTTTCTTATTCGTCATACCCTGTTACTTATGGATAAACAAGGTGATACGGTGTCTTGCTAATTCTCGGATATCATTATATAATATAATTGTGTTCTTGAGAGGCTGTTGAAGGCCATTTCCAATTACCATTGTATATAGGAAACACTGGTTTTAAAACAGTGAGGTTAAGTGTGACGCAGCAAACAAAATGCCATTGGGTCATCTGTGTGTGTGCTGTGTTGAGAGAATGGTTATTTCTGTGTGTGTGTGTGCGTGTGTGTACACTGCAGGAGAGAACAATTTTGTGTATTGAAAGCTTGAACTGATCGTGACAGTAAGAAAGGTATTTGGCTTTTTAAGATAGAATTCTAGATGCCAAGATCACTGGGTTCACGCTACTACCCAGATGAGTTTGGAAGTGTGCCAAGAAACTAAAAGCAGTTGATAAACCCCAGAAAAGTAGTAAATCAAAAGCTAGAAAGCTTTTGAAGGTTTTAAGAAGCTGGGGTATACACAGGGATGATCATATAATTCTGAAAAAGAGCTTGATTACTTCACAGAGAGTGTTATGTGCCAGCATGTTAATGGTCAAACCCTAAGAGCTTTGCACTTTGATTCTAATGAGTGCCCCAGAAGTTTGGATGTTTATATGAACATTATCTCTCTCTAAAATGATGAGTTTAAAACCTGCTGGGTTTTTACGTGTATCCTTTAATCTAGACTGTATTGGTGGGATTATTCACATGAATGAGGTTTTGCAGGCTTGGTCCCAACATTTATACAACGGATTACATTGATGCATTTGCTACATCATTGGTCAAAATGAATTCAGCTGTGCATATGCATACACTGCTGTATGAACTAGAACTCACTTTCCCATGATATTGTCTAGTGAAGAACATGAGTTAAATGCTCCACTATTCTTCTGTACCAAACAAGCAATAGACAAATCTCAGATCCTCGATTCCACTGCTTTGAACGTAATTCAGGAACATAATCTGATACTGAATTATTCTCAATATATTGCTTAAAAGGCAAGATCCCCATGTGCCACTAAGCCGCAACTTCTCGAAGCACAAAAATTCTTGGTGAACCTTTGGAGGAAAAGAGAATGACAAACATTCTATAGGCTTTATGTGCATCTTGAGTATGTGTTCTTGAACACTTTCCCTGACTGTTTACTAATACTCTTCTGTCTCCTTTCTTCTGTTTGCATTGCCTGTAAGGTAATAACATATCCATTGCTTATCATATTCCTGGTCTTTCCTGTCCCTTCTTTTCTCTAAGTTTAGTGTGAGCTCTTACTTGGCATTATAGGTATGTGTATGATTAATTTGAAGAACATTGGTAATCTCAGTGATATCAAAAGGACTATTAGTATGCAATTAGTATGCACATACCTAAGTACCTAGCTGAGTTGTAGCTTATGCATTCAGAAATATGGACGTTCTTGCAAAATCCATTGATTTCAATCCACATCAGTTGAACTGTTCCCATTTTCAGTAATGAGATTTTGAACAGGCTCCATATGAAAACAGGTTTAAGCTACTTGTACAATAACTGACCTCAGAGAGTGCCTGAAAAAAATGGTTGCACGTCGGGAAATTAATGTTAATAAATAGCAATTCAGACCTGTAAACTATGGCAAATACCACAGCAGCTATCACAGCTGGCATGCCACTGGCTTTTCATGACTGCATGCTTCTAATTTATCAGTTGTTCTCTTGCATCAAAATCAAATAGGTACACACTTTATTATTACATACAGAAAACTGCATTAGAAGAACATCTTAAAGTTGCAAAGTTAGTAATTCCAAAGTTAGCAAATACCTAATTAAGGTAAGAATGAAGTTAGTAGCCTTCATTCATCTCCCTTGTCTGTACTTACAGTGATACAATGCTAACTACATGATCAGAGCACTGTTTGTTTCTGTGGGACCAAACCTCCTTTAGCTCATAGAAATAAATATTGTTGAGTGAGAAGTTATTCATTCTTTTTGCCTTCCTTGGTTAAGGTGTGATCTCAGGCCATATTTACTGTACATTATTCACATTCTGCTTTCAAGACATTAGTCCTTCTTTGTGAAATTTTCTGTGGTGTTCATGATGCATCGCAAATACTAATTTATCACAGTATTTCTGTGAAATGAGGAACTGCCAGTATCTCTGATTTTTAATATAAGAAGTTGTGTCACACATGCAATTAAATCCAAAGTTTCCAGTGTTTTTACTTGCCCAGGATGAGACACTGCGCTCAGACTATCTGCCTATAAATGTGGTCAAAAGTACATGGGTAGCCCAAAGTTTCTGGAACACATAAGTTACAGAATTTGTCTGTTAGTCCCAATTCCCATGCTCATTCCCTCTGTTTCCGTCCTAACTGTTTACCAGAGTGCTCTCACTGCACTTTATCTCATCTAATTCCTGCTCTCAGTCTCTGTAGTAATCCAGTTTTAATGTCCTTATTTTCTCCACAGCAGCTTGTCTGATCTTGGTATTGTTTCCAAACCTTCCAAGACAAAAGAGGAGGTGACTGAGAACTTACTGAGGTCCACAGTGGCAGGACAAAGGTAATGCTCAAATTGGAACTGGGGAGGATCTGCCTGGATACAAGGAAAAATAAATTCATTAAGAGGGTAATTAAGCTTTGGGACAGAGGTCCAGAGGGCTGGTGTACTCTCCAGTTTTGGGGTGTTTTTAAGACCCAAGTGGACAAACCTCTGAGAAACCTGATCTGAATACTGGGTTGATCCTGCTTTGAGCGAGATTGGGCTGGAGACCCACCAAGGTCCCCTCCAACCTGAGTGATCCCACGATTCTGTGAGAGCGTTGCTGGATCTCTGTACTATAGCTCTGTAAGTTGCTACTAAGTATTGGAGAATTGGTTTGGTACATTTGGGGGTTTTCTTTTTTTCTTTTTCTTCTCCAGTTTTGGACTTGCCTAATTTAATTTATTGAAGAGGGTTGTCCCTCAGACCCTTTCCTTCATTACTTTCCCTCTTGTACAATTCCAGCTTTCCTTCCTGCCTCTGTTTTTTATACCTTCGCCCTCAAGTTTGGGAGCACATTTAAGGGAATAAGTTGCCAGAATTTAGTAATCCTGGCAAAGCATCCTATATTCTCTTTGCCATGTTTTTGGAATGAGCTGTTTTGGCTGAAACTTTCAGAAAATAGTAATCAACTGGAGGCAAACACTCAGGAGAGAAAATTGTATCCTGATCTACTGTAGTTACTTAGACTAAAGGGCATATGAAAACAGTGTGTTATAATTAGCAGTATGAACAGCTTCATCTCTGATAAAGCTGATTCAGGGATTCAGCTATGATCTAAATCAATACAAGATTCCTAGTAAAATGAAAGGGAAAATGTTTTTAATTGTAGGAGTTAAAGACATATTCTGATAACCTTTCCCTGGAAAAATGGTTTGTGTGTGTGTATGAATACTTGTCTACACTCCTGGATATGCAGATACCTACCTGGAGAGGCATGAGGGGAAGCTTCCTCCCATGACAACTGAACGTGTAATTAAGGAAGCAAACTTAGTGTTTGAAATGAATATTTAGATATAGATATAAATATTTTAAACCAGATATAATGTTAATTGTGAGGGCTTTGTGCAATAGTGTCAAAGATTTTGACTTAATCTACTAATTTGAAATATATTTTTATAATAATTATTAAGAAAAAAGTTGGGATAGCATGTTTCTTTATATTATATTTGTAAGAGATTAATTAAACTAGTCATATTGTTACAGAATGTAGCTAATAATTTTCAAAATGCTAAATGAAGTGGAAAGACATTGAAACCAATAGTTTAAAAATTATGTATTTTAAGCAATTTTGTTTTTTCCAGAGTAGTGTTTCTCAGTGTATTAATATTATATGCAAACGCAAAGTGAACTGAGTTAGGCCCACACATTATTGATTACTAACCATCCTTTGCAACTATTTATAGCATATACCTTTTTTCATGTCTCAGCTGTGTTTATATTTTCTCCAGGGCTCAACATCAGTAGCACTGATATTTTTGGTAGTATTACTGTACCACTCACATTCAGTAAAACTTCACCTATTTATAAACAGTTCAAACCCACTAGTGATGAAGAAAAAGTCTTACGATTTTCTGTGATTGGGATCTGGGTGTTAAGTCTGACTTTGAAATTTTGTTCCACGGTAAGGGAATCTGAACCTGTTGCTAAAGTTTTCATTAGTTTAATAAGGAGAGGATAGGTTAGGCAGAGACTCTGAAAAACAGTAGGTGAGTTGGAGTGCAGGAGAGTCACTGACAATGTTCTCAGTGAATAAACATGTAAAATTCCATGTGTCACAAACAGGGTTGATACTGGGCTGTCCTGGGAGAGAGAATGTCATGAAAAAAATGATTGTAAAGCTCACCCCCCGTGATATGGGTAAAATAACATAATAATGAAAAAAGAGTCAAAATCAGGAGAGGATACACAGCCAAAAGCCATTTTAATGGTGTGTCCTGGTCTTTGTGCCTTTTGAAAATAAAATGTGCTGCTTCGTTGTCCTCTCTCTCTAGATCTCAGAGGCATTTCTTCATAGTAGCTCTGTATTTAGGCAGCTACCTCATCATTATTCATCTAAGTCATCAAAATTTTAAAAAGGACTAAAAACCCTGATGTGTGATAAATAAATTATGGGAAGGAGGACAGTGATAGAATAAGAGTTCATATATTTGAGGGAATACCCACCAGAAAGCCCTCACACAGTATTTGCAATGTTTTCTTATTGTTTACATGTTACAAACAAAGAATAAAATGCAATATGATCAATAGTTAGAGCTGAAATCTTATAGATGTTGTGTGACAGTATATATACTCAATCCTCATTCAAAATTCACACAGTTTGTGTTTCCTCCACTGTAATTGCCTCTGTACTGTGGTTTTCAATAGCTGTAAATTAACTGTCATAATTACTCTCTTTTTTTCCCCTCGAATATTTCTATCCTTGCCATAAATTGTAATTCTGTTACTTCCAGTATTGATATTGTGATGTGTCCACTAAGATAGCACAGTATCTGGAGACATGTATATATCTTTTTGGAATAGTTTTTTTTCACCCTCCCCTACTTTTATTGGTACAGCTGATTCCTCTTGGCTCTGCGCCCAGTTTGGTTTAATTTTTGTTTATTCTGTACAGGATTCCAGACTCTGCTTTGAGATGGGCACTGTATAAATTAATAAATAAATTCAATATATGCTTGCTTTTAGTGGGTTGCTTGGCACATCTGTTTTTCAGAGGTTTCTAAATCTTCATGATCTGCATAAGATATCTTTAGTTACATAGGATTAGGGAGAGTATCATATTTTTAACATGTACAGGGCTTCCCATTAAAAAGCCATCATTTACTAATAGTTACAGTGCTCTGGCGTATTGGATACTGCAGTATGTCTCAATAGTTGGAATGTAGAATAATGGTTCTATTTAAGACACTATGGGTATCTTAACTATGGTAAATACTTGTGTTTTTAATGCTGAAAACTGTTGGTTTGTACTCAGAATGTTTTTAAGGGTTCTCTCCATTTATTTTATAATCTCTGCATATATAAATATATATGTTGCATCCTGTTGAAAATACTGACGTTCCTTCAGTACTGCAAGAGCTTTCATAGGCATAACTGTACGGAACAGTGTTCAACATACTGGTTGTTGTCAGTTACACTGCTTTGGCATAACCAAAAGCCTCTTAATGGAAAACCAGGGGCATTTCCCATAAAAAATTGCCAATCATCATGATTATTTATGTCAGGGTAACAAAGAGCCATTTAGAGAAATACTCAGCAAACATTGTGGCACCCAATTAACTCATAAATAGCTCAGAAATGAGAAGAGACTGCCTCTGAGCCAGCCAGCAGTTAGAAAATAATGGCAGAGTTTGGTTCTACAGGAGAGCAGGGAGATTCGGAGATGTGCAGAGACATGAAAGCATTATGTGTAAAGTTGAGGTCAAAGGAGACATTTGTGAGGAAAGGGAAAAAAGCTAGCTTTGCTGATGTGTATGTCTCAGGGATTTCCCTACACATACTGAAGCCAGCTTCATAAATTGCACTTCTCACAGAGCACCACGGTCTTCAAGTTATCTAAACGGAATGAATAGGTTCTATTTATGACTCGTGGGTTGTAATTTTTACTGCAATACTTGAAGAGAAGGTGGAAAGAAATGGAGGCCCCAGGGAGAAGGATGGTGTGTTGATCCACACATACAAAATGAACAGTTGGTACTAGTTAGTCAATAAGGTAGGGATATCTCAGATATCTTTTCTAGGAGCTCAAAACACAATGGTACACTACCATCCCGTCTTCCAACTCTGTATTTTGTAAGGAGCCTAATTAGACAGATGATGAACATCTATTGCAGGCAATGTGGTAGGCAGAGGAATACTTGTGAATCCAGTGGGGATTAAGGTCTGACCTGAGCATTGAGTTTATCAGCAGTGAAGAGTGACTGCTTCTAGGCATGCTCAAAAGTAAACCTTTAGGTACATAAGGAGCTCTCTATGAAAGAACCATTGATGGCTATGATGTTGGCAGTCGTAGACCATAAACTATGGGATTAGGTGCTAACTGAACTGAGATTCTGAAGGATCTGAATTTTGAATTAGTGCTTGTTTCCTATCTAAGACTTCTTAAGGATTTAACCTTAAGCCTTCAAACAGCTTCTTGCAAGTCTGGAGAAGTCTTTCCAGATGTGCAGCTATTGGGTAAGAAAATATAGGTATTTCAGCAAAATTGGTGCATCTGGATCTTCACAAATACATTCATCAGCAGTGTTCTTTAATATCTGTGGTTTCTGAGGGCAAAGTCCTTCAGTGCTCTTGACCTCTGCTGGAAGAAAAGGTTTATTTGCCCATATATGGCCCATATATGACCCACAGAGATAGCAACAAATACATACACACTGTACCTTTCATGCTCCCAATTATGTTTACTCTGAATAGGTGGGAGTCCTGGATATCTCCCATTCATCTTTGATATATTTGGAAAATGTTATTGCCTCTAATATGGCAAGCCTAAGACAAGGGAAAATATTACCTGGGCTCTCCGCAGTTCTGTTGGAGAGAGGGCTGTGAACTGTGAGCTAGATTCGCTTCATGTACGTGTAGTCCTAGTGTGAGGTCTGAAGTTGTACAAAGCCCTCCAGCACTGAAGGGCACTGCTAGGAACTGTGATGTAGTGCCCCATCTCCCATGGTGCCTCATGGCTGTCTTGTGATTAAAGGGAGCGCTGTAGTGGAAGCAGTGCCACTATTTTGCTGATACCTTTTTATGATACAAATAGATGTTAAAAAAAAAAAAAAAAAAAGCATTATCACTATGTTGTACACATATTGAATGGCTAGTGTTTCTGAGACAAGACTTTATACATAACAGAAAAATGAAAAGTGTGTGGAAAATAAGTTCCTAAAACATGGACTTATTACAAAATACAAATAGTTAAAAAAGGGAGAGAAAGAGAGGAGAAGAAGCAGGTGTCTGGATAAACCAACATGTATTAAAATACAATGGTGCAATGCACCTTAAATAAAACAAACATAAACCAACCCAAAAAGTCCTTCATGTGTGGTGGGAATACATTGAAACATTTCTTTAAAAAGCTATTTGAAATTTAAACATTTGATATCACCACTACTGAAAGTAACTCAGTACATGGCCACAGAGATGCTCAGAAGTAAGAAACATGATGATGGAACAGAAGAAAAGGGGCAAGAATGGGAGCAGAATTAAAATGGTGCAGGCAGGCAACTCTCTGAGTGGCAATGTCTCCCATTTCTTTCCTAAGCACATCCACACTTTGTTTCCAAGAAAGCAGGAAGGACATATAGGCAAATTGCCAACCAGATGGTGCAATCGAATATGAAGAATGCATTCAGAAGGGCAGTAAAACACAGAATTAAAAAATCCTTTCATTTGCTTTCCTGATACAATGCAGGACAAAATTCACATGAAAAGAATAAATGCTAGCTATATACTCATGCCTTGTAGTCATTTTTGTGACATAGCTTCAGGAAAACTTCCACCTTCCAGTTCTCCTGTGGTATCCCCTACACCAAACTAATTTATTTGTGTTCCAATTATATGTTTCTTCACAGATTTTTCAAAACTGCCTTATTATTGCCTAAATATGTTTCTGCTAAGATACAAAATAATTTAACTGTGAGAGAAGGATTAGGTCCATTTTGAGGACTTCTGTAGTTGCTGCTTTTATATAGCATGAAGAAAAGAAAATAGCACTTGATATCTAGACTTCTACATAATCACTAGATGGAGAGGCTGTCAGTGGAATTAGTGGCAGCCCAAGGAATTATACTATTTTTCATATGTCATGTAATTTCCAATTTATTACTGAAACTGCATGGTGTGTATGCTTGCATTTTGTCTTTGGAATAATATTATATTATTTTTTATTTACAATCTATTTTTATTTCTATCATAATTTGGCTCTTTTCAAAATGAGGCAGAGTGTGTAGTGCATACATTATGCGTATATAGAAGTACACATTCCCACCCTACTCCTCTGACCTGCTTTTACGTTTCAGAAAATACATGTAAAGATGCATAAAGTTTTCTAGCACGAATAGTTTGTAGTTATTTTAATGTAATTTTTGCTTATTAGTAGCATAGTTTTGGTTATGCGATTGGATGTAACAATTTCATATCAATACATAATCTTGACAAATCTAGTCATAACTGAAGAGAGGAAGCCATATCCTGGCAAAAATGTAGGAGCCAGCCATCTGTCCTGAAGATTATCAGCCTTTTTGTTTTGTATTTTATGGCTATATTTGAATATTCTATAAACATATATATGTGGAATATCTATCCTTTACCTTTATTCTTGTGAATAGCTTCCAAATGGGGTTCAGATACAGGATGTGAGCATTATCTTCATGAGTCTTTAAAAGACCTGCCGCCTTCTTTCTCTGCCCAGTCTTAATTGGTCTTTACATGGTGCTGTTGACAAGCAAGTGCTTGTGGTCTACAAATGAATCTGAAAAAAAGGAAGATTGTAATTCATTGAATAAATTACTTTTTATTAATTATTAGAGCTTTTTTATGATTTCATTATTTGGATTATGGAAAGCCTTGTTGCCAATTTTTTTTGTGTTGTTGAATTCAGAATCTATTTATTTAGCTTACAGATATTTTTTTCTTCAGTGCTTCAAATACGGTCTTGATTGTGAGGAATCAAATGTGATCCTCATTCTTTCCTTCTCGGAAACTCAGAGAAGGAAACCCCTTCCAGTTATAAAGATTTTACAGATGATTTTGACATTGATGGGCATAGAACAAGCTCTATGGTATTCAGATTATGTTCTCTGTAACACATATATAACCTTATTTCTCTCCCAGGTGGTTTGAAGACTATTTGAGATCTCACCTGTATTAGCAGGTTAGACAAAGACAATGCTTCAGTTCAGCTGGTAGAAGTGTATTACTGATAGAGACATAAGAAGCTGCGGGGTAAGTGTCAGGGCTTTTTGTGACATTTCCATTGCTTCTGGTGTTTTTGCCTGCTGCTGGGAGAAACTAGAACCCAGAAAAGTGAAATGGAGATTAAACCCCTCGGTGACAGTTTCCAGTCAGTTTCAGAATTCCTGTAATCTTTTGAGTTCTTAAGTTAAATCAGCCATTGTGTGAGATTTTGTGTATTTGTCTGGAGAGGGGATGGACTTATTTTAATACATCAAGGTCCCCAAAGGCTTTGTCTTTGTCCATGGTAAGTAGTTTTAGCCCCAGTTTCTCTAGGTAAGAGCAAACTTGACTCTTGCCAAGCTTTTTTGGGAGAGCCAAATACTTTTGATCTACTGTTTATTGGCTACAGAAAATGCAGAAATAACTAGTTGGCAACTCATCTATGGACAAATAGAAGAATTTGATGTCATGCTGCATGTGACAAGGGCAATAATATCTCAAAAGCCAAGCTGGACAGTTGAAAATTGCAAATATCAGGCAGTGTCTTGTAACGGGACCAGAAGTATCCCAGATAGCATGGCTTTCTCTCATGTGTTGACTTAATCAGTGTTGGTTGTTGTTATGGGGATCTGACAATGTACTTTGTTAAATAACTGAAGTTGAGCAATTCCCAGCTCCATTGACTTCAGTTGAATTTGTCAGCTAGTGCCCAACACTGGTCAGAAAAAAACCCCACGCTGAGTTACGAATTATTAGGAAAGAAGTAGAAGACAAATTGGAAAACACGACTCTGTGTCTGTCTAGAGCCCTAGTATACTCTGCTTCTTCGGTGCTATGAGTAATTCTCATGCTCCTGTTTCAGAGTGGATATGTGAAGAGTAATAAAGGAGATCAGACATATGGAGCAGCTTCCATGTGATGAAAGAAATATTATGATCTTCAGCCTGGAGAAGAATCAACTGACGGAGAATTTGATAGAGATCTACAGGACTGGGAATGACATGAAAAAGGTAAGTGGAAAATGACTGTGCCCTCTTCACATGTAAGAACTGAGCATCAAGTGAAACTAATGGGGCAGTTCAAAACAAATGAAACAATTTTTTTTGCACTGAGATATTAAGTTGTGGAACTCCATTTCAGAGGCCGTTAAGGATGCTGAAAGTTGACACAGATTCAAAAGCGAACCAAACAAGTTCATGGAAGGAGAATGCATCCAAAGCTATTAAATAAAAACATGCCAACTCTGGATCAGAAAACCCCTGAGCCATAAATGAGTGGAAGCTGGGGAAGTATAAATAAGGTAAGTAGCATTTATATACTCTCTTCCACTCTTTTTTTTTTTTTTTTTGAGTTCCATGTAGCTATTAGGATACTTCAAATTAAGCATGTGCTCAAGTTCTTTGCTGGTTCAATGCCTTTGTTCATAGCATATCTGTTTAGCATGTTATTTCAGGTTCAGGGTCATAGGAAATAAATCACTGTTTAGGAAAGGCAACAAAAGAAAACACAGCTTTTCCTTCCTTTTTCTGGTGGGCAGTACTCTGCCTTCAGAGTCAATACTGAGTTCACAAGCATGGTGTTAATGGATGGCTTTGCCGGAACTGTCAGCATTCAGTCAGATAAGACATGACACTGGGATTTTGACCATTTGTGGTCATTAAAGTTCTCGGGTACTTATTATAGGATAGTGGAAATTAGCCCTAGTGTCCCGGTCTAAGTCCAACTTATGCGTCTCCTGCAATTTGACTTGGATGGGTTCCTTTTTCAGCCTTCAGTGTGTGCTGCGAGATACTGACTAGAGTTTACTGAAGAACAGCACTGTAAAGACTCCATGTGGTAAAGAGTTCAACACAGGTTATTTCTTGTCTAACACAACAAATACAGTAAACTGTGCAACAATTCTTGAACATAACAGGAATACAAAGTATACGTGAACAGTTGCATGTTTTGTAAAACATTGGTCATAATTTGCACTAAAGAAGAGTCAGCGTATCTCAGTGAATTTTGATGAAGCCAGCAGAGCTGCATGTGTGTACGTCTGTGGAGAATCTGGTATATTATTGAGTGACTAGATGTGACTGATGAGCTGGTGTTCTGAATTTTGCACTGAGATCTTAGTGACACAGTTTTTGGAGTACACTATGAAAATTGCTTTAACGTAGAAGAAAACATCACATGAGCTGCGATTGTACACTTCTTAGGTTTCACATCAAAAGGCTTTGTATGCATCATCAATGTAAGGCAAGTGAGAGAATCATCTGTCTTTGGGGGAATGATTGTCCACATTCTCAGTGAAAGGTCAATGAGTAGTGGGTATTAATTAATCCAGCTGGGCACACAGCATCCCAGGTTTAACAATGTCCAAGCTTTTTATAATGATGATAGATTTTAAGGACCTGCCTTTTAGTAATGGCATCCCATCTGTTTGGGGTTAGAGCTTTCAGCACATTAAGGCATTTGTTTAGATTCTCCTTTATAAAGTTGGTCTGGTTTGTGGGGTAGTCCCAGACAGC
>NC_132942.1:33772500-33805000 GCF_034638445.1 Ciconia boyciana | reverse complement strand
CTTTGGGCAGTTGGGGTCAGCTGTCCCGGCCGGGTCCCCTCCCAGCTTCGTGTGCACCCCCAGCCCACTCGCTGGGGGGGTGCGGTGGGAGGCAGAAAAGGCCTTGACTCTGGGCAAGCACTGCTCAGCAGGAACGAAAACGCCCCTGTGTTGTCAACACTGTTACCAGCACAAATCCAAACCATGGCCCCACACTAGCAACTGTGAAGAAAATTAACTCTATCCCAGCCAAAACCAGCACAAGACCATACATGTTTTTTCTTCTTAGGAAAACATAGAAATAATGTTGTGTTGGGGGAACTTTAAAAGTTACTTTATTATAAAAGATGAATCAAAGCACAATAGAAACACAACAAAAAGAGTCCTTATCTCTTAGAGACTATTTAGGACATCAGCTGCATTCTTTCAGTAGTACATAGTGTTGAATATGTGCAGAGAGATCATGACTGGAAGATGAAATTATCCCTACTGAAAAGTACTAGAGATGTGTACAAAAATAACCTTTAATTAAATTTAAATATGACATGTATTCACTTTGCTGACTTTGGCTTTTATTGATTCTTTATAATGGGTTAAAAGTATAGGGTGATATCTCAAATCACCTTGGGTAGGGCTTTATGACTGCCTCAGGTCTCTTTGTTAATATTCTTACAGCTATTTACCTCCATCAGTAATGAAAGGGCTAATGGGTCAGCAAATCTGACTGTATACTGATCTCTCGGGATGATTTTCATTCAGTCTTCATCTGAAGCTGACTTTTGCATGTGGCCTACATGATCTGAGTGTCTCTGCATGTAGAATAGTCGTCGGATACGTAACAAGGTAATCAGAAAATTAGTTGTGTGCGAATTAAAAAAATACAATTTTTATATGAATGCAAGCATTATGTGCATTACAACATCCCTCAGAACAACTGTGCAAAGGAAAAGGAACATGGCATTGTAATGCTAATGGTTACAGGACAGATTTTTAACATAGTCCATCATCTGCAGCTGGAACTAGATTTTAAAACAGCAGAGAGTCTACCTGTGCTCAGATACTGTTTGTCAAAAACACATCCAGATTCCCAGAGGACTTCAGCATTTTGGGTGCTAAGCTTGTGCAGAAATTCAGCTGTAAATGTCACAGGAACAGATGGACATCAAGCACTTTAGTAAATTCTGCTTATACTTTGGTGAACAGAAGATTTTGACATTTTTACCCTAATTATAGGTACTAAGTACCTAAACATTTGACCAGAGAGCTTTTGAAAACCTTGCCTTAAAATATTTCCCATTCAGGAGTGATTAGCCAATACAGATTTCAATTTAAATTTTAATTAAGGCTTATTTGTTATGTACAGTATTAGCTTGCAACACTTTTTTTTAAAAAAGATGTTATCTTTATAGAATTGACTTATTTGGAAACTTAACATAAGCTTTCAAGCCCACAGAAAATATGGTGACGTGTTTCTGTTTAAAATATGTTTTAAAAAGTAATTGACTGTAAAATATTTTTGCAGTACTACTTTAGAAATAATTTTGGATATTTTAGATAAGAACCCCTTAATCCCTGACCCTAAAATCTAGATATACAAAAACTTATAGGAATACAGTTTCAGTGCTACTCAGTATTTTAGCCATGCAGTTCCCACATGACCTGATTATCACTTTGAAAACAGCTGGGTTGAATAGTGGCAGGAAAAAAACATATCAGTGCTAAAGTATGAAATAGCCCTGGTGCTGCATATAAACGGACACAGAGTGTCTGTTGACTTCAACAGAAATTTTGGATAGGGCAGGTACTTGGAACATTATAATTTATCTGTGAATGACTGTTGGGGTAGTTTCGCTGATCATAGTACCTCAAAAATTTAATTTTTGAGAAGTACTTGTCCAGTCAGTCTTGAATTTATTGAGATAAAGAGTGGGTTTCTTTCAATGGAGTACTGTTTTGTGTGCTTTACGTAGATTGCATGGCTCTAATTAAATCCACGCAGGGGCTGTGCTTTATGCTGTTATTAAACAGAAAAGTGTTAAAATTGATTTAGCAGGCTTTAGAAACAGTTACTCTGGAGAGGTGTGTGACCAGGAGTCACCTGCTTCTGCAGAAATGGAACATGAATCCAATCTTCTCCCTAGCAGTTTTGGACTGACTAAAAAATAATCCCCATGTTTCATGTATCTCAGGTGCAGAGTGAGACTTCCAGGAAATCAGCTGAAGATTTACAAAGAGGAAAGAAAATTAGGCTAAAAACAAACGTAAAAACCCCCAAAACTCTGTCGTGTTGGAGGTTACAGGCAAGTGGTGCGAAAAGTTGAGAGCGTCTCTTGCAGTAAGTTAAGTCTGAACTCAAACCCTTCACTGTTCTGACAGCTGGTGATGCTCTAAATACATCTCCTGGTGTACTAGTATGCTTACTGCCCAGAGTGGTGGTCTGTTGGTCCATCACTATGGGTGGATAAAAACAATCAAGGCAGAGGAACAGAGCTATTGTCATATATGAGAGTTCCTTTACAGGACACCAGCTGGGTTGGGTGGAAGGAGAGGAGGGAATGAGCAGACACACTCTGGGTCAAGCCCTCATTGCTGATTCTAATATGAAACTATCTGGTCAGACTGGAGTGGTTGGGTGACTTGCTACTGGCAGTTTATTTCTGTTCCCTCTGGCATCCTCCCTGTGAGAAGAAGAGAGTGCATTGGGATAGCAGAAAGTAGAATAAGATGCCTGAGGAGAGGATAGAAACCCTCACAGTTTCTCATCAATCACATTTTCAAATGGATTTGAACATGGATTTGACATAGTGACTTAAAATTTTGGTATCTATCTTAGCTGTGGTGATTGCTACTTGCTGTGTCTAATGTTGATCAACTAGTTTGCAGAAGAGAAAATGAAAAGCAGAATGGAAAGAGAATGGAAGAGACACACACGTGTGGGGAGAGCTGGAGGGAAATGAAAGGAAGAAAGAGAAATATGGAAAATGGAGGGAAGCTGGAGAGAAAAATGTTCAGAGAAAAAAGAGTAAAATAGCAATGAAAGAGAGAATCACTGCAGCAACAAATACTTTAAAGCAATAAATTACTTTAAAGGCACCAGTATATCTTTCTCTTGAAAGCATGGACACCTCTTGGTTGCTATACAAGGTACATAAAACTCAGTAGAGATTTTCTAGAGGAGAACATGTGACTGCTAATCTTGTAGGAGACAAAAACGGAGAAAGGTTACTACCAATAATACAGTAACCAAGAGTGTCCTTAGTTAAGCAAAAGGTAGAAGTGAGTACTGATGGAAATCTGCCTCTCCAGGAACACGGGGAAATGCTGGGTTATACTAGCTTGAGCCTTAGGAGGTTCCGCTTAGGGCTTGATCCAAAGCTCATCCTAATGGGTGAAAAGATTCTCTAGTGATGCTGAAGGTCTGTCAGGAAAACAATCCCTCCCTTTCTCTTCCTTACTTCTCCCTACCAGTCATCCAAAGGCCTCTATTAAAATTGGTTTTTTTTCTGACTTTTAAATTTTTCTGTCCAAAGATGCTAGATGTATTCTGCACCTTGTGGTTGTCTTGGAGGCCCCGCTGCTTTGTGCCGTGCATTGGTGAACAAGGTATAGGTGAATCCACAAGACTAAAAGCATGAGGGCAAAAATACAAGGAAATAATCCTGTTTTACCTGTAGTTCCATAGTTAGTATGTGAGAGTCTAAGCTCCCACAGGAAAAAAACCTTCATTTTTACTTAAAGAGAAAAAGGAGATATTCTGTTGTAGTTAAAATGATTATAGCTGAGTGTTGAAGAAAAACACCAAACATTTTGAGACTTGATAATATGCGAATCAGCAACACTGGGAGAAGTGTCTGCAAGATGATTTGAGTTTCAAGGACGTAAATGTACTTCATTGCTCTGATTTAGTCACCCTTGGTCATTCAGGATGTAAGTGGGAACTGATCTCATTTAGGAAATCATTGAGAGGAGATGAGTCTGAGGACTTGATTCTATCTTATCTCGACACACCACAGTTAATAAAGGAAGGCAATTATTATGTTTTCTGGGATGTACCCTCATCTGAGGCATTGTTAATAAACATTAAAGGGCTAGTTCTTCAAAGATGTTTAAGCACCTAGCTCCCATTGATTTCAATAAAATGAGGCATCTAAGTGCCTTTAAAAATCTGACCTTAAGTGTCATCAGGAAAAAGTGAAGTGAAAGATAAGCAGGTTCTAAAAGAATAACAAGGGACTGCAGGCATATGATTCTGGTGTGCTCCTGGTTATTACATTTTATATGTATGGGATGTCTGCACATTATAAACCAAAGATACAAACAAATGATCCCCACCTATACTGCATAAAGCGTCAAATTGCTGTCGCTTCTGTAGCTGTCTCTCAGACATCTTTTACAAAACATGCTGTATGGATTGAGATAAAAAGCAAGAAAACAACAAACCCAGCAATATCCCCTCTGCTCCTTTCAGCCTCTCTGACATAGCCCCCGCTCCCAGCACCAGGCTTGCCCCTCCTTTTCCCTTCCCCAATGTACTTTGTGAGCTGGAGGGGTTTGTTCACCCGACTCTGTGTGACAAGTAAACAGTTGGTCACAGCCCTAATTACAGATGCTTTTGTTACTCAAACATATTCTTTCAGTTAGAGAAAAATACCTTGCTCTCAAGATTAGCCTTATCAAGAAGGTACAGTACGTATGACATAGTCACAATGTGATAGAGAGATAGATAGATATACAGGCAGTGACATACAAATGTTAACAGGTTTTTTTTCTTTTTGAGGAAAAATCCTGAATGAGAAAATATCATGTTGGTTTGTCACTATCTTGTCAGGTTTGTTGCATTTTAATCCAAAACAAAGTGAGAGGGAAGGAGATTGCCTTGCTGTTTATGTTTCTTTCATGGTTAAGCCAACTATGCTGCTTACCTACTTCTTGATAAATATTGCTCAGCTACTTCTCTTTGGGATAAAGTAAATTAAAACAAACCCTCCACAGATAACAATAATTCCCAAAGAAGAGATTTTCAAATTTAAAGGCTAAACTAAGATTTAAAATGATTTTCCTAGATTTCCAACCTAGATTCCCTGTCTTACTCTCAGTGCATTTGTCCTTTTAAAGGAACCAATATGTTTGTATAACTGATGTGAAACAAGCTTGACTCCAAAAAGATTTAACTTAATATCTGGCTAAGCATTCAGAGGGTAGTCCATCTGTAGAATGTACATTAAGGACCCTGGCTGGAGCGCAGCCAGTCATGTATGATATCAGGCACACAAATGTGACGTGATGCCCATATACTCTTGAGCATAATTCAAAGTGCCATGAAGCTCTATGGGTAGAGAAGCTATAAACACAGTTGTCACAAATGAGAAAGACTACAGGGTTATATTCAGACTGAAGAAGCATTAGAACCAGCCATCACATCTTAATGAAATTGTTAATTAGGATATTATGGAATTCATAGCTAAAGATAATATCTGTCCAGCAACCTTGCAACATGCTTTTAATTAACTATTTCTTCACCAAAATCTAAGGCAGACTCAAAAGTGGTACAGACAGCCCTTCGTAAATATACAAATACAATCTAAATGACGTTACTTATTTTCACAGCGGAATTTTTTAAATCTTTTTTTTTCTTTCTAAACAGACCAGCACAGAACATGTGATTATCTACTGCTTATAGGAATAAGCACACGTTTAATCTACATAATCATCAGTCTTTCTTTATGTAAAAATGATTAGTAAATAGGGTTTTTAAGCAACTGTTTAGATTAGGCATTGGCATAATAGATTAACTTATTTCTAAAACACTTGATTTTATCACTCTGCCTAATGATTTGTCTCATGATTTATTGGCTAATATGATGAATCATGTTAGATTTATTGTTTATCCTATAAATAGTGCAACAAATCATTAAACAGTGATAAAACACAGCAGTTTCACAAGAAAGTCTACCTATGTTGTCTTCATGTGCAATGTGCTTGTGTTGTACAATAATTTGATGGTTCTGTTTTCAGTTTTATGGTATCAGGTGAATAGGCATCTCTGTTTAAATTAAATGGTTTTACAAAATAATAGTGAAGTCATAATCTTATACTCCAGCTATATTTATTTTATACAGAAAAATAAAGCCTAATGTCTGATGCATGGTAAATCTGTGAATTTATTCACAATAATAAATGTAATATTCTTTCTTAGAAACACTCTAAATATAATGGCAGTTTTTCATATTTTAGCATGTCAGCTATGTTTTTCTTGCTATGGTTTCATGCTGTAGTTGACAAAAATGTTGCTTCTCTCCTAGTAATTTTAGAGATCTAAGCCCATCTCATTTAGTAGCTTAGCTGAAAGGCTAGTGTGGGATGTTGGTGAACTGAATATATGAAATTTGGCATTCAGATAATGGGAGTGGTCTTTTTTTTTTCTTGAGACATAATGGCTTCTCTTGTTGCAGACATAGCTAAGTCTGCCTCTTTACATTAGGGATGAAAGGACAGAATATAGAAGTAATATTCTTGAAAATTCCCTGAGGTCATCAGTGGGTTAGGATAGACGCGGTCATGATGATATTATATTCTGCAGTAGTAGATTTGCAGTATTGTGAATTGAATTATTTGTACTGTAATGGTCAACCTTTATTGCTAACTGGGCCATTTACCTTCTTTTGATCTCAAGGTATTGCCACACCCTGTCGCCCCTCACCTGTTGCAGAAAAGCTTATCGTGCATTCATTAGATCCGTTGTTTCATACACAGTACCCCCAGCAATACCTGTTAATGTAGAGCATGCTCCGGACAGCTGATCGGCACTTTCAAAATCCAGTATATTCTGGAAACACCAATCTTTCGTCGTACGTCCTCAGATACAAAGTGCTGAGCTGGTGAAGTACAGCTGTGCTATACCCACACAAGAGCAGCAGATTTGCACGGCACGTGGCATGTGTAATATTTGTTCACAGCCCATTAGTTCTGCACAAGCACAGGGCTGTGACACAGGAGGTGGCAAAGAAAAACAGCATCTGAGAGCAGAGTGCTGCTACCGGTTGTCCCAAATACTCCTATTGTCCTGGATAAAAAGGCTCCATGGGAATGGGACATGGGCCAAATGCCATCTCCAACCTGGAGAGCTGCATGGTGCCTGAGGCTGTAGTTGGGCACCTTTGTTACACATTTGCTTTTTACGGTACAGCACAAGAACTTGGTTTGTTTGAGAGGAGACAAAATAGGATGAGCAAGAAGATTAAACAAACGAGCAAAGAGTAAACCTCTGATAAGTTTTTAACAAGTCCAGCTCTCCTTTGGCCATCATGTCAGCAGTGTTGGTTACTCGATTCACTTGTTTTGCACAACAGTAAATTATAAGGAGTTGAGTTATTGATCACTTGTACCTTTGTCATAAGTACTGTGCAGCCTGGGCATTTGGACTTGCCTCCTATGCCAGGTGCTACTTGTTCCAGTCTTTAAAAGAGCCTGAACACAAATTGGCAGAATCTGTGCAGCAAGACTCTGAAAATCATCTCCAGTGATCCAGAAAGCTTCATAGCAAGCAGAAGAAGTCCTGCTCCTTGTCATTGTGATTATGGAGATGTGGGAAGCAGGTATCCATGTATGGCATGACCTAACGAAGTAAATGTGCCGTGTTTGTTAACTAACTGAGCATGTCCCTTCAGTGCCCTGCTAATAATTCCTCCTCTCATGTTTTTAGAGGGAAACCGCCACAGTGCATAAGATGCATAAGATGCACTGTGAAGAATAAGGCATTTTTTCTGTGTTTTGAATGTCTATTTTATTTGTAGAAGAGCACTGAGCACAGCTCAACAGCTCACCAGTCTTGGGCGACTGTAGAATTTTAAAAATGTGTGCAAATATTACATGAGTCCTTTCTGTATTACTCTAATCTAGCCATCTCTGGCTTCTTTGTAACTTATTGGTAATGCACTTTATGAAAAGGTGAAGAAGGAAGAACAAATGTGAAACTTTGAAGGCTGGAAAGAAATAAAGCTTCTAGGGCTACTCTTAAGGGAAAACTGACAATGCTTGTGGGTCAAAGTCTGGAAAAAATGAAGTTAATTGAAAGGTGGGTAGTAAATGAGATAGCTATTTAGGATTCTGATTTTGGTGTGTCCAATTATTAAATCCAGGAAGACAGTTCTAATGACAGAAGCCAGCAAAGAAAACGTGCTTTTGTGTGCATGTGTTACTCCATGTGTGTATGAGTATCACGAATTTGTCCTTTGGTATAGCGCTCTTCCTTGGATGAATGCACCCTATTTTGCATTAGCAGAGAAAGTAAAGCTGTGGGTCTTTGAAGTCTCCAGTGCAATCCCAGGCAGTGCTAGCAATAATTTTCCTCCAGACGAGCCTTTCAGTCCTCAGTGTACTTCCAGAGAAATATTCTTGTTTTCCTTCGAGGAATCTCTTGGGAAAGTTTCCTGGAATTGCTCTAGATCTGGAGGTAGAACTATGGAAGAGGAAGAAAACAGAACGAAAATGCTGGATTAAAGGAAAGGGGCTTTAAAGGAATAAAAGTTATCATTTAACACAGAAGGAGGAAGTGGTTTATTATACTGGACCAAACATCTAGAAAGACCCTACTTTATAAATGCTGACATAGGCTTATCTCAAACCTGGGTAAAGATTATTGCATTAAAGGTTTAAAACCTAGGAAATTCATGTTCCTAGAGTGGGTGCATAAATCTGAGACATTTTTAATCTCACTATGTAAATAAATCTCTTCGGAAAAATAAAATTGTATTGCTTTGAGTCATTTGCCATAAACCCTTTTAATTTGCTTTTGATTGATAGCTATATCCCTTGCATTAGAACTTTTTAAAGAAGTTTTAAGGTAAGTAATTACTCACTCCCTCTGGGTGATGCAAAGTTTTCGAACTTGCAAAGTTGTGTTGCTCTTGTATAAAATATAACTTGCAAATATTTTTATATTATGATTATATTTTGCCTTTACCTTTCATAGCATTTCTTCATCTTTCATGCTATACTGTCAAACTGCAATGTGACTGATTGATGCAGTAAGTGCAGTTAATTTTAATTCTGATTTTTGGGATTGGATTTATTAATCAATACTGTTCACTGGACTAATTCAGTTACTGCCTCTAATTTCTTAGCCTTTTTTTCTCTTTCTTTCTCTTTTACTTAATAATTTAGAAGTGAAAGTTCTCTAACAGCTACCTGTCAATTTGACGTTTGATGTTCATAAACTGAAGGATGAGTGCCTGTTGTTTGGATCCCACACGAACACAGCCCTAGTATGGCAACAGTGATTGTCAGTAGAGTTCCATTATTAAGTCTTTGCTTTTACTCTCATTCAATAGGCAGCCAAGATGCCAAAAAACAGAACAAGCTGCATCTTCAAGAAATAAAAGCACATAGGGAGCATGGGTAACCAGCAGTACATGCTCCAAACCAGACAGATTAAATGAATTTTGTGGAGAGGAGTGGATTATATAAACACATTACATACATTCTCCCTTATTCACAGGAGATTCTGCTAGTGTCAATAAGAGGTTTACAGAAAGTTGTAAAGTGTCATCATGTTAACTAATGTTTTAGTTAGCACCATTATTATTTCATATAGAGCATTACCTGATGGAAAAAACCCATTAACTTTAAAACCACAGTTGTGTGCTCTGTATTTCTCCTTGTTTGTTGTCCTTTCAACTTCCCTATCAGCTTTTAACATCAATCAACAAATTCATCCTTTTCCAGATGAATAATGATCCCCCGCTGACTGGCGTATCTGTCTGGAGAACAAGAAGTGTAGCAAAGCTGATCCCGTGGCACCTGTTACCTAGGGCACAGATCTTGGAAATTCAGGGGAAAAACCTAGAACAGGTAAATTAGAATGATACCACAATCAATCTGAATTTTCCTAGTTCTTTTACTTGTATGTAACCCTATCAGTTATGTCCTGGTACAGGAACTCAAGACTTCTAACATCCACCTACTGTGTACTGAGGCCCTTCCAGACCCCAGCCTCCCCTAGCTGCATGTGCAGCAGCTCTGTATGCTAGGTCTGTAATTCAGAAAGATGATCCCTTTTTTCTGTACAGCCAAAATTATGGACTTGCCATCTCAGTGAAGATAATAAGAACTGACTGGCCTAAATTGGACTCGTATTCTTAGTGCTTTTTTGGCAACGTCGTTCCCGTCCCTCAGAAACAGCCCACATTCCATTCCTTGTTACTCAACATCAGCGTCGGAGTAGATGTGTCCCAAATGCAGCGGCTTCCCAAACATCTACAGCGATGCAATGATGAACACTGCTGATAATGTCAGCTGTCTGGAAACCATCTCTCCCCAACAGTTCCCCTGCCCTGATCCCGCAGTAGGTGGCTGGATGCATCCCTGTTTCTTCCAGCAGATGGAAGCTTTTGCTTGCATGCGAACCCTGCTCCTTGTGCTTGCTTGGCTGAAAGCATTCCTTGAAAATAAAACAAGCTTGTTTTCCTCCATCAGGCTGGAAAATACCGTTGCAACATGGCATCACTGAGGTTCCTGCAGCACCTTTTTCCAGTAGCTTGCTAGAAGTCCTTGTAGCCTTCTGTTGGCCACCGGCATGACAGCCATAGCTATACTTCTCTATCTTCTAAAAACCTTCCAAACACGGCTCCCTCCCTGCCTCAGGTTCTAGTAGATTTTTTTTGTTGTCTATAAAGATAAGCTTGAAAGACTGCTCTCTGAAGCTTTGTTTAGACTGTAAAACAACCTTTTAACTCTCTGGCTGGTCACCAGAGGAATTGCAGTCAGGGATGCAGCCTGCCCAGTCCCACCATTCCTCCATGTGATATCCAGAGTGGTACTTTTATTACGTTCACACTTGGTCTCAGCTCTTTTTTATTTTTTTTTCCCCTCTGTGAAAGTAGAAATAGTTATTTAATAAATATCCAAGTGGGTTCTAGCTTTAAGGATGACATGCATTTAATGTGGCTTATGCTATATTATTCTTGCTTAACTTTGAGCTTTTGATTTAGCATTCTAGTTTAGCAGTGGTATTCCACAGGGGATATTGTTGGTTTCCGAATCTTTTGTCAGAGTAATTGAGCATAACATCTTTGCAGGTTTGTGTTTCGAAAGATGCATTATCTTTTCTTATCCATTTGTTCTATCCAAGCTATTCAAAACTTTTATCTTTACAGATCTCTTGAAAGAATTTGAGTTTTAGGGCTGATAATTTATGTTTCTGCTGAATTTGCAACTCAGCATGTGATGATTCTCCATAAATTCTCTCCATAAATAAGAAAAGATGATATCTGTGAATTGGTAACAAAACAGAAGAATTTCATTAAATTCTGTATTTTGCAAGAGACTTCCATCCTTTTAGTTCTTTATAAATTAAACATCATCCATGTCTGGTTGGCTGAAGAAGGAATGTCACATGTAAGATATCTCCCTTAAATATTTTCTTGAAAGTAATCTATATGATTTACAACATATTGCAATTAACATTGACCTTTTGTCTGCTTCAAAAGAATGTGAGAAACAGTTTTTCTGACATCAAAGAGATTTTCTAAATTTCCAAAAATATTCCTGATGAAAGTTGTTCTCACTGGGAAAAATATGTCACCTTCATTTAAAAGTTATGGCACACTTGATAGATTGTCTGCCTCTTTCCTAACCTTAGTTTATGCACAAAAGTGGATGTAAAAAGACACTGGCAAATAATAATCTTTTAGAAAATGCACATCCTCAGAAGTCAAAATTACAAATCCTGTGTTTATCTTTTAAGATCAACTGACAATTTATTCAAGATCTGGAGGCTGCTATTCACTCTCCCATTTCTTTCCAGCCACTTAATTGCCAACCTACAGCTGCAGCTGAGATTTCTACAAATTTAGTCCCCTTTTTCATTCAAAATGAAAATAAATTAATAAAGTTTGGTTTTCACTAATCTCTATATTCAACTTTATTTTACAGTTTATTTATATCAATATATTTTAGAACTATGGACAATTTGCCAAATATTTGCTATAAATATAGCTCCCAATATGCATTAGGCACCCTGAATATGGAATGACATTGTATTGCTCCCAATTGCTCCCTAGATGCCTCTGTCAAGTTTTCAAGATGACGATGTAAAATCTTATGGTAGAGGTTTATTTCTTAAAACTCCCCCCCCCCCCCTTTTTTTTTTTTTTAACCAACAGTTGCCTATGAAAATGTTTGTGCAGATAAAGGGTCTGTGAATAGGATCAAATTTTTTCACATATTAAGATGTAGAGTCCTGCTTCTCTTTATTTGCTTACTCTTTGCTCTTCACTACTTTGGTCCTCTTCTAAGGGTTGGGAAGGCTCCTCTGGCCACAGTGTCCTGTCAATACGTGACAAGTTCAAGCCGTGTCCCTCTGGGCACTTGGCTGGAGTAGGCTCTCTTTGTAGCAGCCCTGACTTTGATGGCAAAGTATTAACTGTTCGGTTGAGGGAAGGGAGGAGAGATCAGAGCACGAGTTAGGCCAGCTGCCAGCCACACTAAAATTACTTCTGTAACCACTCCAATATGTGCACCAGAATTTAGGGACTCCGATATATTCAGACAGAACAGTTTTACACAAAGGGTAGTTGAAATACGGTCTGGAACAAACTGCCGAAGTCAGCAGTAGAAGCAAATAGTGTAAATCAGTTCAAGGAGGAGTTTTTGAAGAAGGCAGGGGGAAGAGCATAGAGCTACTAGCTAGAAGTTCAAGTTTCAGATGATGAAACACAGATTGATTTGTATTTCCTGAGGTTATGAGGGCAGGTCTTCATGGACCATATCATCCTCTTTGGGCTGTTAAATGTTCGTATATACTTTTGTGCTGCATTTCATTCTCTTTCAGTTTGGAGTGATGCTTTTTTTCGTCCCACTCTCTTGCTTGTACAGTCTCTTTAGATAACGTCTTGCAAAGCGGAATGCATACCACAGAAACTCTGTTTCCTAGCATCCTGGTGAACTTCACCGAAGTCAGCGTAATCATTTAGTTACAGTGATGTAATCAAGTACACTTTTCACCTTATAGGCATACGAATTTGCATGCATTGTGTTGTTTCCTGGGAAGGACTCCAGACCATGATAGCATATTTATGTCTACACTGTAATGTAGAAACTATGAAATCAAACATGGAAGTGTTTTAGCTGTTTCAGGGTGCCACTAATCTCAGCACTGTCACGCTGATGTGATGAAAGGTGTACATCGCAGGAGGGGACAGAACAGAAACCTGGGAGGGAACAAATCCACTTTACTGCTTTTCAATGACGAACCTGTGTTTTGTCCTCACGGCCAGCGACATGTTCTCGTCAAGAAGAGAAATCCTGCCATGAAGCATTTTGATCTTTTTATTATTATTATTTCAGTAAGTCCATAAACATAATTGTGCATGTAACAGAGTCGCTTTACCTTCTCCCACATTTGCAACCGAACTACACTGCTCTCTTGCTGGAGTCCTGAGCTAACTCCCCTGAACCTACAGGAGTCCTTCTTTTAAAAGGCTTGGGAGAGCAGCGATGGGCCTGATTCTGCAAGGTGTTGTGCTCCATAAACTTCGTGTCATGTCAGCATAAGCTGAAATTTTTCCACAGCTTGCTGGATCAGGCTTTGCCTTGAATTTTACCTAGACTTTTTCTTTTTTTTTAAATACATAAGCATCTTAAATGACATAGATTGCCATTACTAATATTACATGAGGAAAGTGGTTTGTATTTTATTTCAATCCTCAGTTTGTAAGTCATAGATTGTGGTAGGTAACTTGTTTATGTAATGTTTTCAGTAGAAATTTTCAAATGTACCAGTTTTCCCTTTTATTTTAATTGTCTTTTATTGCAGCTCTGATAAGTAAAACACAAATGTCTTTTGTTTATTTTGATGCAAGTAAGAACCCTAAATACAGATTCTTACTGAAATTCCCTGTGCCTTGGTATTCTTGCTTAAAGTAACATTTATTTTCCCTGAGATTTCTGTGAGTATTTCCAATACCTCTGCCTCAGCATAACATTAAAAAATGCTCTCTGTTCATTCATTACTGTACCTATTGGTGTGGTAAAAGTGCATAAAATACTTCTTAATGCTTCCTACTTTCTTCCTGCACTCACAACCCTGTTGGAAATGAGAATTGCAGTTCTGTAACAAAGAAAAATAATAAGAAAATTAACTGAACTTTGTAAATAAGCAGAAAGGTTTGGTTCTTACTTCACAGAAATTCATAACCTGTGCCGGCACAATCTCTGTTCCCTGCTTCTCAGCCATAGATGTGCTGTATTGTGTTTAAAGCCCAACAGAGCAGTAGCAACAAGACAGAGCTGGCCTTACAGAAACATAGCAGCCAGATGATTGGATCCCATTTCCCACAGGTTTCTAAGTCTGCAACTGAAAATGTCTTGTAACTCTATTAGGAAAGACCTACGGTGATCAATAGAAGCAACAAGGCCACACAAGTATGTCTCAGAGCACAATGAAAATTGCACATCCTGTGGTGCTCAGGGGACTTAATATTTTTCAGTGATTTTCTCACCCCGTCCCTTGCCCTTGTTTACGGAGCAGTTCTTCTGTCTCATGCAGCTTTGTTGTGAAATGTAACTGGACTTGTTCATTATCATAGTTTACTCAAAAAATCAGTTATGTACATTTCCTAAGGTTTTAGGTAATATAGATTTAAAAAAAAAACCCAAACCTTTTCTTTGGTTTTGTAAAGATTGGTTCATATTTTGAAGTAGCATTCTGCAACTTCAAAGAGAGAATGTCTGCACTGGTGAGACAAGAGGGCAGCAGTCCCTTCCCCATCTCTCTTGTTTGAGACAAGAGGGCCAAGGTCAGGAGTAGGGGTGTGGTTTTGCTGGAGCTGACTGGTGGTGGACCCACAGATTCAATGTAGTGAATCAGGGCCACAAGCTGACAGATCACTCCCCCAGATGTTCTGAGCTGGGCAGATCTGAGATGACACTGGAAATTACACTGGTATTTATCTACAAACACCTGACCAGAACAGCATTTTTGTGGCTTTAGTTAATATGGTCTCCTTCTCTCTCTGATATTAGAGAGAGAACTGGATCCCCGTTGTGGGGGGAAGGAGAAGCGGAAGCGATGCATGCTATTTATTAATGCCTTTTGTATAGCTGCTTATTTTCTATAGAGTTAATTTCCCAGTTATTCCAGGGCTGGACCCTAACAACTGAATAGCATAGAAATTCCAATACGAGGCTGCGCGAAGGTAACTAGCATTCCCCACCCCTAAATCCTTCTATGAAATGAATATGATGGAGTCCTAAGAATGAGGTTAAAAATCCTCTGAGGTTTTCTGGGAGGCTGAGGCGGCTGTTTTGCTAGACAGAGATGATCACAGAAGGCATGGTGAACTGCAGCACAACAGTAATTACCGTGGGATTCCCAGGTAAATTCATAAAGTTGTATCCCACTGAAAACATGTCTTTCAAATATCCTTTTTCTTCTCTGCATGACTGGGGCAATTAGTAATGGGGATGCAAAGATTCAATTAGATTAGGAAAACTGTTTAAAAATTTGAATGATTATCTGGAACTTCGATTCACTATGGATCAGAAAAATAGCTGTGCTGACCTTTCCAGAACTGCTTTTCCTCATTTTTTGGTGATTCTAAACCATCTGTGGATAACTAGCAACAAAGGATTTGATCCCACAGATTTAAGCTCTGAAGTAGTCTCATGGAAATTAGTTTTGCTTAGATGGACTTTTTCTCAACGACTTTCAGAACTGAGTCTTATTTTAGTGACAACTAAGAGACTGCTTGTTCTATTGCATAATTATTTTTAGTTTGCTGTTATGCACCCCCTACATTACATTGTTTAGAACTTTTTTTTTTTTTTAATGTGAGAAAAACAAAACACTTGCTTTGAGGTGTAGAGGGAGTCTTTTATAGACAGTGTATTTAGCTCAGAGCACATGAAAAAATGACTACTTGACTAGGTTAGCTTTGGGTGCCCTCAGGCTCTTTGAGATTAGTTTTAGATTCATATGCTATGGTCACTCATTGACCAAGCTGTTTCAAGCCTTATACATATCCAGCAAAGGATCATTTCCCTCAGGCATGGTTTTCTTTCAATCATATTTAGCAAAACCATTAAACACACTTGGGGTTTGCACTGAGGAGAGAAACAACTTTATATGTACACAATTCAAAACAATTTTCTTCATCAGGAAGAAGAAAAAACCTGGTTAAGTCTCAGTTTGTCAAGACTTAAGTTTGGTGCACCCTAAAAGGGTTCTGTATAACTTTCCCTGCAATTAAATTACTTCTGCATTATATCTAGTAATTTTTGCTAATATTTTTAAAGTTGATGCAAAGATGCTTTATTCCTAAGCAAACAGAAAAATGAAATATTTCTTATTTTTATTTCCGAGAGTGTTTGACAGTTGATACAGTAGTGGGATGGGAAGCAAATGATACATTGATTACTTTTTATCTTTTTAATAGCCTTTACTTTAGCAGCCAAATTTTATTTTTCAACAGATCCTCAAACCATAAGGTTTTCAGCTTTGATGTTTTTTAAAGAGAGTTCTTTACACACACACACATACCGCCCCCCATATTTTAGAGCTGATGAGCATCCACAATAGTGGATGAAGAGTCTATGGAGAGAAAGGGTGCAAAGCAGAGTGGTTGGATGCCTCCAACGATGGCATTTAGCCGTGCCAGGTTTCTGATCTCCCTCTTAGCTTCCTTCATGTGCAAAGTCATATTGGCTCCAGTTCAGTGAAATTCAACGCAGGAAGAGTAAGTGTTCACACATGAAGACTATTTGTAGGACTTGTTACTGGACCCTAAATTTGGAATTGGGAAGTGTTCCCAGATGGCCTATAAAGTGAGTATTTTTGGTTCTTAACTGAGAAAGATTCACATTAAATTCAACGAGTTCTCTTTATTAAACATATCTTGGCCCACGGTTTATAGAAAATACTCTTCAATTGAACAGTGTAGCTGTAGAACAGAATAGAGTGGAAATGCATGTGTTGGGGTTTTTTGTGTGCTGTCTGTGGGTGTATTTCCCTATGCAAAGAGTTATTGTTTGTGCGAGAACGGGGGAAATTCTTTTTCCTCATACGGCTATGTATTTTGGGTGGCTGTCTAAGAAAGAATTATCTTCCAAATTATCTGAGAAGTAAATGATGCTTTCCCTTCAAGATCTATCTTAATTCAAATGCCATGTCTGACAGGTTTCACTTAGGAGTTCAAACTCACCACTGCACTTTGACTACTCAAACCAGAAATCTCTGGTGACACTCCCTCTGCTTACTCTGGCTGGCTTTTACTTGAACTCTCTTGGATCTCTTTACACATGAAGGCATGTGTACATATTCACTCCCCCCCCGCCCCCTTCTTTCTCTGTATGGAGATCACCTGAACTGCTTAAATCTTTTGACTTAATTTTCATTTCTTTTCTGATACCGGTGGAATTCCTTAGATTTATATTAAAGATGCCATGATATCTTATAACTGTAAGTTCTTCTGTATCAGATTTGGATTTTTTACAGGTGTCTTTCTTCAGATAGGATCAATGATGTTCATGTAGAATTGTTTTTCTGTAATCATACCTTTTTGGTTACTGCAGGTATTTATGGTCTTGTGCATTGAGCTGTAAACATAAGGGTAAGACAGACTTTCTTCTTTGAGGTGGGACCAAAATGGATAGATACCTGAGCAGTTATTTAGTTCTACAGTTTTTCCTTTTCACAACTGTCTTTATGTTCATCATAACTGCTAAAATTCAGAATGAAAGGTAAATTGCAGACCTAACTTTTGCTAAATCATATTTAAAATGCCCCTAACCTTTGATACTCCACTAAGTTGACTGGAATTTTAATTTGCTCTTTTCTGTCTCCCTGCCAACTTTGAATGGAGGAGTCCTGCTTGAGAAGCTCTTGAAACAGCTTTAGACCTCTACAACTCCAGGAATAATGTTAGTTTTTAAATCTCCAATTTCTGATTATGTTTCCTATCTTATTAAATTAGCATTAGGTTTTAAAACATCAGACTGCCCTTTTTTAACTTCTTATCTTGCTTCAAATAATGCCATTCTGGACCAAACAGAGACTGAACCAAACTTTGGGAAGTGCTCTTTGATTTTTGGATGTTTCCCTTTCTCACAGTGTCAGAGTAAGCAAGCTGCTCCTTTGTCAAGGCTTGTTGAGCAATTGCCTGAGATCACAGTCTATCTGTTAATATAACTAACTACAGTGCAGTTTTAAGGCCTCTAATTTTAGTCTTCTATTATTCCCCTTTTCAGTTGTGCATCTTGTCATCTTCAGCTATTAGAAATTCTAAATTTCAGCACTGAAAGTGCTAAACTATCTCTTCTAGTAGTATTCCATTAATGCTTTGTGATTTAATATTTCATTGTATGTAAAAGTCATGAGACATTACAGTGTGAAAAGTACTGTATAAGTTTTATTGTATTGTTTACTTCTTGCCTGTTAGGTAGCAGCAGCACTTACTTCCTGTTGATTTTCCAGCAGTGAAAATTAGAGATATTTTTCTTACAGGTAAAATAATTAGTGGTTTAGCTGAAAATGAATACAATTTATGTGTGTTTGGTCATGCAGAATATCAGACTTTTTTAACCATATTTTCAGTTTCTGCAGTCAGAAAAACAGATTATTTAGAATTTCATCCCTTTACCTATAAATTAGCACATTTGGATTTATTTTCTGGAATTTCCATAGTACACATGGTAGGCTACAGCAAGTATATTATCTCTGAAAAGCTCTCATATCTTCTGAAGATATTAAATGTTTCAGAGACTTTAAGAAGAAAACACAAAGTGAAGGTAATGGCCCAAATGTTCCCTACATGTGCACCTGAAATAAGTAACTTAAAATGTCTTAAGGTTTGCATTTCTTAAGGTGACAAAGCTTAGTTCTGCTTAGTGATGTGATCACCCAGTGACAGCACCTTTGCCTTCACGCCACGGTACTGATTTTGCGTCTTCCAAAGGCAGATCCTGATGTCCTTTTTCTTTCAGGTACAGTATCACAGGATTTAAATTGCTGACAGAAACTTCCTGATGGTCCTTGTGCTCCCAGTTTGTAAGCTGGCAAAATTTCTATGCTGTACAATTACAAAAAGCTTTTTTGTGTAGATTACTCCTCTTATATATGAACAGGTTCCTGGTCTCCTCCAGCACCACCTGTAGTCAACAGAGAACAGAGCTCCTGCAGAGAGTAACTCGGAGCACCTACGTTCAGTTCCTGTTTGGAATCAGCTGGAAGAAGATCCCTCTCTCCGATCACTCTAGTCTAGAAGCCAACTGACTAAGCGAGGTGCCCAAAGTTGAGCTGTATGAATGCTTTGTTTGTGGTTCATGACAGCTGACTTCAAAACTGTTGTTTAGTGAACTTCTCTAGGAAAAAATATTGACCCACATCTTGTTTAAGACTTATGATGGAGGTATTTTATGGATATCTGAGTTGAACAGAGTTCAGGCAGAATTTTTTCCCCATGTGTTTGTGTGAAACAGGAATCTGAATTCAGTCACATCTACTTCCCAGCAGTTTGGGCTTCTAGAAATTAGCACAAGGAATAATCCCATGTTATGGGGTAGATTTTTAATGTTCCCTGCAATTAAAGTAGTTTTGCGTTATATTCAAGCAAAAACTATACTTTGGCAGTGTGGTGAAACATTAGAGAATTCTCCTCAAATGAGTTACAGAAATTGAATGACAGGACAAATTAAAAAGAGGCAGGAGGGGGTGACATATTTTATTTTAAAAATACTCCATAAAGACAAACATGTAGTAAATTAGCAAGTGTGCTCTCACAGTTATTCATGGAAACATGAATGGTTTGAAAAAAAACCATGGGGTTGGTTTGTTTATTATTTGGCAGAATTTTCCAGTGTTTTGTCAGTTTTCCACAGGCCGCTGTGCATAGAGCTCCTTGGGAGGATCACCAGAAATCTTTGAGGAAGCCTTCAGAAATGATGAACCAGACATAGAGGAATGCAGCCAGAATGACAGTGCAAGGCAACAAGCTCAAAGCTGGGCATTCCTTTTGAAAACCTTTCCACCCCAAAGGCATAATTTTGAGCAGTATATGTAAGAAGTGGGAAAATTATAGGGATCCATGGATCTACCTGCATGTAGTCCTGGATACTTCAAAAGCTGCAGTTAAAAGTGCAAACCAAAATTCCTTTTGCATTTACAGCAGGTGGTATTAATTTATGTCATTTAGATTAATAGCAGTTGTTGTTTAACAATAGCTGTTGATAAAGTAGCATTGCTATAACAATATGCAAAAAACTGCATCTGAACTCGGGGGGGGGGGGGGAGAGCAGCCAAATGCTCCACCCTGTTACATATATATATATATATATATATGCGTATGCATATATATATATTCCTCTGTCCACACACAGAGATGATAACTTCAGTATGTTTATTGGGAGTGGTGAAAAACAGCCGCTTGCAAATTAAGTGAGACAAGGAACAACAGATTGGAGCTGTATATTTTTTTAAATGTTGCTTCCAACCACAGTGTAAGTGTTAGAAAGGAGGGGGAAGCTTTTTTGGGAAATATATTGGGTTTTATTGCAATAAATGCTTCTGGCTCAAAGACATCCATAGTTTAACCTGGTAATCTGTGAGAAGGAGAAGGGCATGTGCTGGCAGAAGAGAGCAGAGCTGTGAAAAGGATCTGTCCTTAGGACCTGTCTATCTTTCTGTTCATAATAAAAGCAAGAGAAAAAAGAAGCAGTGTTATCAGTACACTTCTGCAAGTGAATTAGCTAGCACAGATTTGATAAAGCTTATAAACCCTCTAGAGCAATTGTGACAGTTTGCTGGCTTGGGCTTTGTCTGCTGCCAGTTACTCCTTGCTAGTGGCACTCTTTATTTATGCTTCAGTACCACGTTATCCTCTGGGCTTCAAACAGAAGGGACCTGTCTGTAAGTGTTTTGGTTGTGGTGTTAAAAAATAAGAGTGCAGCAAAACACATGCAACAGTGCCCAAGATCCGTTTCAGCCAGTTTCCCTTCTCGTGGTGTTGCTTCCCCGTGACTGTTCGGTACACACGGAGCGTGGCTGAGGTGGTATATGTCTGCCTTCCACTAGAGAGTGTCACAGAGTTATTTGAATGAATGAAAAAATCCAAATGGATGCATTATCTGCGTTGTTGTAGGTAAAATGCAAAGTGGTGTCACCTCAAGAACAGGAGATAGGTATGCCTGCCAACATGTTTTCCATTTTCTAGCACTGCCATTTATCCTTCTCTCTGCAGCTAAAAATGAACATAGTGCAGGAGGTAGCCACATTTTAGTACACATCAGGTTTTTATCCATTTGACAATGCCTACACATTAATGTTATGGTAAATATATAATCTGATACTTTTTGCTTTCTTTTGTACTCAAATTAAATATATACTTCAAAAGGTTAGCATAATTTTGTGGTCAATTATCACGTGCATGTTCCTAGCACAAGGCATTGGCAAATAGAGTTTAGATTTTGGATCAGCCTATGTAAAATTCTACACATGGGAATCTTGGGAAGAAAGTTGCAGTCCATTAGCAAATTCTCATATCTGGACTGGAGATGTATATGCATAAGTAGAGAAATTGAAAAATGGTGTTAAGTAGTCAGAAAGTCTCCAAAGGGAGATCTGGACAAGAAGCTACAGTAATAGCATTAGACGGCTATTATTATAAAAAGAAAAAGAATAACTTAAAAGTGAGGACAATAGTAATACTCCAAATGCATAAAGTAACTTCTTTAGCCCCTGAAATTTTATATGGAAATGCTAATACTGAAAGTATTGTTTTTCAGGTGTGTAATGTCATTGAATAACTCCCATTCCTTTTTCTAAATGAAGGATTACCCATGAAGATACTTTATTTAAAATAATAAATTAAAAATGTAAATACTGTGCTGACCACTATAGTGCTTAAAATGGGGTTTAATCCTCAAGGTCAATTTTGGTGAACTCTCCTGTCCCTGAATTCCAGCAAACACTGCAATTCACCTGTTTTCTGTTATAGAGGACTGATACCTCCTTTCTTCTGGGTTTGTGGTCCATGGCCAACATCTTTGTCCAGGGTACACGGTTTTCCTTCTGCTTTAATGAACGTGATACCTCAGGTGACACCAGCTGAGAATCTGTCCTTTGACCCCATCCTGTCCCCACATCTGGGGACATACAGAAACCTCAGCAGGCACACTTTTATTCCCAGATGATTTCCAGATCATAGGAAGAATTTTAAAGGCTCTGGAAAACTCAAATACAGAAGAAGCAGGGCCAGTTGGGCTCAAAAGCTTCACTTCCTTACCTTTTCCTTGAGAAAACAGGGGGCTAAAGGGATGAATCAGGGGCCTAAGCTTCCCTCGGAGCTACTGGTGGTCATTAACAGACCACAGCTGAAGGGGTCTTGAAGACCTGAGCGCAGAGTGATAAAAAGGGATTTCTCTTGAAGTTAAGACAAAGCAAGTAGTACAGTGAGAGCAATTGTCAGATCCTACTATAGAGAGGTGAGCATTAAGCTAGACTTGTAATGTCATTAAGAAACTGTAAGGTCCTGAGAGTTAAAGATCCTGTGATACATCTTTATAAGGTTACATGTACTTATCTGTGACAATCTCAGACTTTGTTCTTAAAAACTTTCAATTTGTTTTAGCTATTTAAATACCTCTGCAGTTAGCTCACCTCTGTATTTCCACCCTTCCCTACTGGAAAGATGAAGAAGTACAAGTAATGTAATCAAATCTATATGATTTTATTAAAATGAGCTTGAGCTGCTACTGCATTGGATGATAACACAGACTGTTTGATCCTTTGAGCATGCAAAATTGATTTGGGGGGCCTTTTGAAATTTTGGTATTAGCTCTGTTTGGAACACACGTACGTTGGAGCAAGGGATGGATTTTCCCATCATTGTCTGACATTCATTGCTAAATGAAGGGAAATGTACAACTGTGGACAACTAAAAAACTATCTGAAAGAATGTACCCACCCCCAGCAAGCAGTTTTTAAGTATAGAGGTGTGGATAATAATAAATAACAAAAAGAATCCCTATGTTGCTGACCTGAGCAGATACTGCTCTTCCAGTGGCAGCAGGAGATGCAACTCCTCAGTCCAGCATTTGCTCCTCAATCCACCCCATCTCCTAGGGTACCTATTAGCAAAGATTAAGAAAATCGCCAATGTATATTTTTTCTAAAAAGAAATGGAGAAAGTCTACAGGTGAGCTTTAAAAAAAAAAGTTTATGAAACTCTTTTTTACTGCTGTTTTCTAGAACATATCAGGGCATCTGCACTACCATGGTTACAGGAGGAGGGAGAAGGTTTCTGTGGGTCTGCCAGTGGCTCAGCAGGAAGGTGTGAGTAACTCTCTCTTTATCTTAGTTTAGCCTTTATCGTTAGAATTGAAACACATCTTTTATGGACTACACAAGTATGTTTAATTAATGTTTGAGAGCTTTGAGACCCTTTAATAAGGAGTTGCTCTTTATGAAAGCAAAGACATATTTATTGATAACCAGGTGGCTGTTTTGCACTTTGTCTTCTCATAAACAGTACCCTAAAGAAAAAAAAATATGAGTAGAAATATTTTTAGGAGCTTTTGGATAAGAATTGCTACCTCATTACTGAACTGAAGTAACTTTGAAAGATGGCTCATACAGCCATACTATCTGCACTTTTATTGCATGAGGGATTTCTAATAGTCAACAGAAGTTCCTTCCCGAGGACCCGGAGAGAGTGTGATCTAACTCTTTCAAGTTAATCATGAACCACAGAGCAAGCACTGAGTAAACTGATAGCATAAATTGAAAGGTCACAGCCTATATTGAGAGAGAAGCTGTAGTATTTCCCTCTTAAAAGAGACATGACAATTCATTTTGATCTCTGTCATAGAGGTACAGACTACTGAAGGCGAGAGCATGCTCAATTAGAGCTCAGCAAAAGGGACTGGGTGCCTCAACGCAAACCTCTTGTGTCCTCACCACTGCTGTGCCCCTCACAGTAGAAAGCAAACGTAGTCTCAGGCTGTCTCAAAGCTCTGCGTTCATCCCTTGTCTTTGGCTGCAAATCATTGAATTCTTGATGGTTTGACTTACGTGTGCACCACAGTGGGTTTGGGGGAATCTCTATGAGGAAAAGGCTGCACAAATGTCTTTATTCTCCTTTAGATTTTTCACTGGATCAATGGATTCCTTAGGCCTTGCACTCAGGGTAACATGGATACATGTGCGTATTTGTCTGTCATGTACATAACTGATGGGGCAGCAGAAAATGGGGCTTGGAAATATTAATATCAAAAATGTATTAGAATTTTATCATAGTAGCAGAATCTGTAAGTTAACAAGAGTATGTCTGTGTCAGGATGAGATGATCATCCAGAAATAATAGAATTTGTGTTTCAATATGAGAAAACTGTAAAGGTTTAAAGCCAGGATATGTGTATCTGTTCTTTTTTTTTTTCTTTCCCCTGAAATATCTCTTTGTGCCAGGTATTGTATATCCTCCAGTCATTAGAGCTACTAGTTTAAACAGGAATAGATTTGTAGAAACATATTCATGCTGTAAACTCTAGGGCAGGTGAACACAAAATTTACCTCCAAGTGCTTTGAATGTCAGATAAGATTAACCGTCCGCTAATCCGTCTAACAATTCACTAGAAGTTCTGCTCTCTGGCAATGATTTTGCATAATAGACAAGGTAACCCCTTTGCTGCCTGAGAGTTGTTCAGCATATGGCCAGCAAAAACAAGCGTGTGTTGGATGATGGGGCCATTTTACACGCAATGGGCTGTTCCACGTAACCTTTTCCTTGATGAACAGCAAACATTGCCCAAAGAATCCCACAGAAGAATCACTAAGTGGTTTACAGAAGTTAATGGCCAGGCACTAATGTACCCACTCCTATATTTAGATGGCGAAAACAGTGATATGTGTGTTTAAAGACCACAAATGTTGCTAGATTTTTGCAGAAATAAAGGTAAGAACAAACTATGATAACTGAAAATTTGGTCCACAATTAAAAAGAAGCAAAAAGAAGGGAGGGAGGGAGGGAGGGAGGAATATTCTTGTTTGCACATATAACAAGACTACTTAAGTGTAGCACAGTTCTTCCCGGTTCAGGGAAAACCAGGTTGCCTGGTTCCTCAGCTTCAGGAGCTGAGTTGTAATTCCTGATCTATAGCAATAGCCAACAGGAGAAGCAAACGAACATTGCACAGGGATTCAAGTAACTGTAGAAGAATACACTGGATTTTGGAGAAGAAAAGGGATCCCCTCTTCAAATAAGCTTTAACCCCTTGACAGAGAAGTCAAATCAATTAGATTTTCCTGAGACAAAACACAGCATATGTTTCTTCAGAGTTGTCTCAGAGTCCTGGGAGAAATTTGGATTGGAACCCATATTAAAAAAGCCATCTGGGAATATCTTGCAAAAGACATCTTGATGTGAAGAAATGGTATTGTTTGTTGCTATTGGCTAAGAAAGGTCTCTCATCACACTTGACTTTGGGATCTAATTAACATCCTGGAAAAAAGTTATTATTACTACCTATTTAAAATATAAGCAGGTGCTAGTAGTATTTTCTTAACGCAGTCTTTTGTTTCAAACCTTGACAATGGTTATATTTTGGAGAAGCGTAAGAGCTTGAATTCAGAAAGAAAAAATCAAAATATTGAACACGACAGTTGGATACTTTAAAAATTGCAGGAAGGTGCATCGCATTAAAAAGTGCAGCTACACAAAAGGGCACGGATAGAGAAGTTGGTGGTGTTTAGGGCAAGCGAAGGAAACGAGCCTTCAGCTGTGCTGGTTGTGCCAGAGGCCTCTGCGCCACGAGGCCAGGGAAGGGAGCCAGCGTGCGAACGCCCGCCCTCCGCCGCCGCGCTGGGCGTGCTTTCACAAGCCTGTGGTCTGTAGTCCAAGAAGGACTGTATTATTCAGCCAAATATTCCAACTCAAGTAGAGAGAGATTTTCCACCCTGCATCCAAACAAAATGAAGTCAGCTTTGACTCTGCAAAATGTCGATGAATTCTTCAGAGTAAATCAGCCCTGTCAGTCTGATGCGGAACTGTCACCTACTTGTGACATAATATAATATGAAATGATATTGAACAACATGCGTTTGGCACTAAATTGTTAGCGGGTTTTAGCTTTGACAGCAGCAAGTTTATTGCTTTAATCCCAAGGTCTTTTAACCCTCTTTGACATAAATTGAGGTTGGCTTTTGTGAGAAAACTCCACTTCACTCTCTTCCTTTACCTAAAACTGCTTTTAACAATTTATGCTCATACATCAGACACTCATTTTGAGTGACAAAAAGAAAAAAGATCTATTAGAATAGAAGGAAAAAAGGGTCAATTTAGGTTAAGCAGTGTACATCTCTTTTGGTAGGCATGTCACAGCTTTCTTCAGGTGAATGTGAATTTTAAGTTGTAATAGTGTATTGCTGTAGCAAAATAAAACAAATCTGTGACAAGATGAGAAAATAAGTCTTGCAGGAGAAAGGCTGATAACCTGCAACAAGACTATTTTTCTTTTTTTTGATACAATTTAATTTATTCCTGAGCCTGGGTCCATTTTGAAACTTTTCTTAAAAGATCAGAGGATTTTCTCCTTTATCCAAACATTGTGGAGAGACTAGTTTAGCTGGAATCACATGTAGAAATACAGATGTATAGAATAGATACTACGTAAATACAGTTTTGCTGAATAGTATAGCTGGCTGATAGCACATAATTTAATATTTAACTTTTTTGAGACACCTCGTTTAGTTTGATAAGTAAGTACACATTGTCATCAGTGCTCTGATAATCTGGTCACAGAAATACATCATATATGAACTATAACATCAATAACATAGGACACTTTTATCACCCTTGTTTTTCTATCCTCAATTACCGTATGATGCTCGTAGTGTTTCTTTGAAATCATCTCTTTATTACATATAAAGCTCAGCTGACTCTGCCCTTGAACTGTGTAATAATGGAAAGTGAACACATTCCTAGCATATTTGCAAATTTTTTTTTTAATGTTTTCTTTGTTCTCACATAGGGAAGATTATATTATTGATCTACCATCATTTTTACAGAAGAGAAAAGTAAGGAAAATATTAGACAAAAGGAAACTTGTGTTTCTCTCCAAGTGTAAGCATTTTAAAAATTTTTATAAATTACACTTTTTTCTCTTCTAAAAAAACAGATTTTTCTGTTTATCTTATGTAAATTTTCTAATTTATGTTATTTTACTGTTATTATCTATAACTTGCTCATTGCAATTTTGCTCCTGGCTAATGTTTAATATATAAACAAGTTGTTCCATAAGCATCAAAACTTATGTAATCTGTGATCTCCTATGGATTTGTGTCTTGTTTCTCTTACACTCCTCCCCACAGCAATAACCTCATTTCCTCCGTGGCTTTCGGTGTCCCCTCCACTCCGGCACCTTCAACTCCCTCTTCATAACCCCTCTCTCCTCCGTGTCTTCCAACTCTTCTACCGTAATATCTTCAGCTGGATGCCTGGAGCTGACTGCAATGCACTGCTTCTCTACTCAGTTGTGTTCCTCACAGACTGAATAAAAATTAAATACAAATGATAAATAAACTTCACTGAATTTTTATTTTGGGAACTCCATCCCCCAACTCAGGAAAATACCAACTTAGAGAAAATGTTTCTAGACCTTCTATGACAAATAGTGTTATTGTGCTTCCTAGTTATATTATATAGAAATTATAATAATGTTTCCATAGATTATAATCTATAGCATTCTATACCCTAGAGATATGTGATAGCTATGTTATATTCTAAGCACATCTTGCTGCACATCAAGATTTAGCCAAAGTAATATTAATTTTGAAGGTTGTCCACATTTTTCCAGCCTTGGCATCTGATTTCTTTTTTCTTCATCCTTCTCCTTATGTGTCCTTCAGTTTGAATGCAGGATATGCCTAGCTGCTGATGCAAATCCTGACTTCTCTAAAACCAAGGGCAGCAGTTTCTTAATCAGGATTTGGCCCTACAGAGTGGCTGCACCTGCCAGAGCAGAACACAATGCCTCCACCAGGTGTTTTCCTGCGATAGGTCCTGCACCACCACGGTGCTCTTCAGCAGAGAGCACGGGAGCTGGGCTCTTACAGCATTGCTCTGACTCTTGAAGCGTTTGATACTGGCAGCCCTTGCAGTTTCCCTCCTTCTGTTACAGTTGTAAGTATAAATTCCACAACATTTCCAAATCCTGACAGAATGAAACTTGGGGAATTGGGAAAATGGGGTTAGTGTATGAATTGTGATCTTGTCCATGCAATAAAAAGCACTATCAGCGGGCATTCAGCAGCTGAACTACCCTCATGTTGTTTGTATTTTTATGGACACTGTTATAACTATAGTCAAGTATGATTTAACTTTAAAAGGGATGCTGTAACATCGTTCAAGTCCACGGCTGCCATAATCTTTTGTGGTAAATCTTTTGGATTTTATCTAGCTTTTAAAAAGGAAGGTAATACAAAGAAATAGTAATAGAATACACAGAAGCTGCATTTACAATGGCTTGCCAATCTGTCCTTTTTATTTGGTTTTGCATATATGCAAACATTTCTGAGCACGGTGGTTTCGCGCATTGTTTTCGTCTACACTGCATCAAACAGGCATCCTTTATAAACTGTAGAGATAATTTTGTAACCTAATTCCTACAAATACCACATGTATACAGTTCTGAGATTTCTGTTGCTTACGCATTTCAGTAGCACAATTTCATTCTAACTATTATGGATGTACAAGTTACCTTTGCTTTTAAAAACTGATTCAAAATAATTAAGGTTACTTCTGTTTTTAAACATTAAATGTATTCAAAATCAATATCTTATTTTGATTCTAGATGCTCTTGTGGTGCAGAATGGGAGATGGAGGCTGTGTTGGTCATTGTCACTAATTCTGTATGAGGCCTTAGCTGACTTGCTTAGATTTTCTCAATCTTTTTCCTTATCTGTAATTTCCTGTCTCTTGTTTGGTTTATTTCATTGATGTTTGTAAACTGGTTTAGATACTTACATGGAAAGTGCTGAATAAGTATTATTTGCTATTTGCTGTTAGGTCTGAAAGTGGACATTTGCTGCCACTGTCATAGAGGTAACACATTTAATGATTTTCAGGTTTTATAAATAAATAATCCATGTCGATGGATATTTGGGGATAGCTATGCAATTAAATAATTTAGCTCAGCACAAAGAGGGTCTTGTAGCTCAAATGTTTCATCAGAACCTCAGAAGGTTTATTATGCAGCACAGGAAGGTGAAATTGCACGTATAAAACATACCCCGACTCCCCATTTCTCAGGATTGCTCTCTTAGAAAAAAGTTGTAAGCAAGAGTAAAAGATTCTTCATTCCTTCAAGGCATTCCCTGAGGGTTTGCCTGCCCTAAATAATTATACAGCCTTAAAAGAGTTGTCAGCCACCACAGTCAGGACTGCTACCTCTCACAATTTTATTGAGAATCAAGCTTCAATAATCAAGCTTCAAGAAAGAGAATCAAGCTTCAAGAAAAAGAATCAAGCTTCCAGGTGGTGACATCCTCTTATTATCTTTAGAAATCCCTAGCTTTTTAAGCCATATCTCCTAATTTCTCTTAATTTCTGCTTTTTTAAGGCGCTGTTGACCATTTGGGACGAGGTTGAGTCTGTTGCTGTGTGTCTGGCCACAGTACTAGACAGCGAGTCTCACAAGAACCTTTTTTCACCTTTCTTGTGCCCGTTTCGTTAGTGTTAGTGGGGCAGCAGGAACAGCTGCTGTCCATCAGTACTCTTCATCCTGTGTTGTCCTTGTACGCAGCTAGAATGAGCGAGCTGGCATTAGGATCGAGATCACAGAATCATAGAATCATTTAGGTTGGAAAAGACCTTTAAGATCATCGAGTCCAACCGTAAACATGATCTGGCTCTGCCCTGCTCTTGAAGGAGCTCCTGTTCCTCTATTCAGTGATGTCTGTACTATTACAAATGTGACCTAAGTTTGTACAGGGACTGTTTAAATCTGTAGTAGCCAATATGGGTAACCATAACTCCATTTACCTTTATTCCCTAGGTATAGCTAGGACTGGCTAATATGGAGATATAACTGACAAGGACTGTCAGGACTGAATTATTCTAGCTAAAGCACATTTGTGAATGGTTTAACTTTCCAGTTTAGAAGAGCTTCAGAAAGGGAAAAAATACCCAACAAACCATTGCTCTTGCCTTTTGATAATGCCTAGGCCATCCCTGGGTTTTGATTCCTTCTTCCAACCCCTCCAACATGACCATCTTGCTCAGGAAGAGAAAAACAAAAAGGCCAATGAAACAAAAAAGTAAATTGTTCTGCTGTTTTCTCTTACTGGGCAGCCTTTTGCTAGTGCATCTTTGACTTTGAGGTTATGGAGAGATAATTTATGTCTGAAATTTAAGTTAAACCTATCCCTCACTTTATATTTCCTATTCCTTCCTTAGCTGCTTATCTGAGCTGGAAAATTGCTCCACTGCTGCTGATAGTGGGGTTATGGAGTGCTGCTTCAATTTTTTGGTTCTAGGGAATTATTTTACCTGACTTTTTTTCCTGGAATTTTATTCTATATGCTATTTAGGCTGGAAACTAAGGCTTGTTTCCCTAGGCGAGTTCAAGTAGGTAGATTGTGAAAGTTGGTTTAAATTTATGTAAATTAATAAATGATATTTCTAAGCAGAGTATCTTGAGGGGGACGACGACACACACGATGGGATGGGGAGTGATTGTTGCTTTTATTCCTAATTCAGGAATTCGTCTTTACAGAAAAGCTTCAGGTTGAAAAATTGATTGATTCAGTTTGTTAATTCCAAGCTAAAAATAACACATTTCTATCAGGTCACTGCTCCCCCTTTCTTTGGTTGTACTGTCATCAATAGTCCAGCCTCCAAATGGACCACAGGACCTCTGACAGACTAGAGAGATATGGGTCGGAGAGGCTTCAGGATTTAGCCCTTCGCAGGAACAAGCGTATGATGCCTCTGCCCATATTCTGCTCAAGCAGAGCTCCTGGCACCGCTGGGATTGATTGCGTTTACACAGTGTTACTGTGATGCGGCGTGCATATACGACATAGTGCGTGGAACCAGCATGCCCACGGTCATAGAGAGCCTGTTAAATAACAACATAATCAATCATTCCCCAGATTAGAAATGAGAAGAAAGAGATATTTTTCTGTTTAGCTTTTTTTCTTGGCCCATGGCTTTCCTGACCAGAGCGTAGGTGCAACCAATAGCTGGAATCTGGTCCTAAAGCCAAGTGTCTCTCTTCTGAGAATGGGGGTGAATGAGTCCTTATACAATCTTCCTTTCACTGGGGAAAAGTGTCTGGGGATGGCTGATGTAGTATCCCTGAACAGCTCACCAGAGAAGTTGTTCTGCATGTAGTGCAAATGTACTGTAAGTTTTTTCAAAATTCTTAAAGCTTGGAGATCTTCCCATCATTGTGGGAATTTATTTGGTGCATGGGTGATTTGGAGGCATCTCATTTTTTCCTTTGTTATTTACAAAAATACCTCCAGAAAGTGCACTTAGGAATGCCCTGTGTTTTATCTAGAAGAACTCAGTCATTAGCACAATATCACAATCAACAAATAATATCAGAGCTGAAAAACAACAAAAAAAGCAGGATGAAAAAAGGTGACAAGAAAGGAGGAGACAGAAGTATTAAAAAGTATTGTAGATAAAGAACTGTTGACTGCTACTCTTGTAAATATTTCAAAATATAGATCCAATGTTTTATGGGTCACTAAAACTACTGTAAATACACCAGCTGAATCCCAAATACATCATTCTCAATCCCCGGCAAAGACAAAACAATGCAGCTATAATATACCCTTCGTCATCTCTTGCAGACTTGGATTTAGCTGCAGAGTAAGATGACTGCAGATAGAATATTCAACCATAGGAGAGAAAAAGAAACCCAAGCCTGTCCTACTGTCCAGTTTTCTATGTAGTATATAGTGTAGTGCAGCAGTAGATCCCTGGGACTTTGAACTTCTCTTTATTTGTTTCTTGTTCAGCTGTAAAAGCCAATCAAACTTTCCGAAGGGGCTTGGAAACTAATTTCATGCCTTACTCTACCTGCAAATTCAGAAGAAATTATTCCTAGGGTTCGTACTAAATCTGTTTTAAAAGTCTTTTCATATTAATCCATGGAGGGCAGACTCTCAAACACTGACAGATCCCACCTCTTAGTGGGTTCATTGCATGATTTTAGTAGCGGTGCAGAGGCAAAATGCAAGTCAGGTGTCCCTTCTCTGGAAAGGAAGGACACTGATCCCGGAATTTTATAGTCAGGACTAAGATTATGCTATAGCTTTTGTGTCTCTATATCATAAACTAGTACTTTTTTTTTCTTTAGGCTCTGCCTTCTATTATCTCTTTATGATTTTGTCTTTGAGTGTAAGCATTTGACTTGACTCAGGTTGGGTTCTAGAGGGATGCTGTTCTACACACTGGCCTGTGGTTGCCAACCTGAGCAATGCATGGTGGTTATGGGAATCTGGGAATGTGGTTAGTAGATAAAG